>NW_017670245.1:205485-206821 GCF_001879085.1 Nicotiana attenuata
CCTCTCCCCCAACCCTCCCCAAAAAAAATTCCTACATCCATGCATCATAAAACCAACCTAAATGAGGATTAAATGAAACATACAGAAGAAATCAAGAAGCTCTTTGATTCTCAGTGGTAGTGACTTACCGTATCACGAAGATTCACATGTCGAAGATAAGCTCTTTGAAGGTTTGCACCCTTCAGATTTGCATTGGTTAACTTTGCACCCTGAAATAAATTGTGGAAATTAATCAAGATGCACTAAAGGAAATTGACTCCTTGTTTGGATTCAGAAGAAAAAGTAATAACAGTAGCTGACTTATCATGAGAATCATACACTCTTTTGGATGAGTAGACTATTGGTTCAGAGTCCTCTCACTTTTCATTAATTTTTGTACTGCCAACCCTTGGGACCCCTCTATTAATGTTTGCACTTACTATCTATAAGTTCCAAAGAGAAATGGGGAAGGAGGGGGGTGGGATCCCCCGTTATGATCTCCTGCCTCTCTTATATATACTAACAATTTTCCTTTTATCCAACGGACTTTGTCCGGCGTGCTTTCTCGATGACTAATTTCTTTATCACTTGCCCAAAACATTACGCGTGTCCTGCGATATAAGCTTTCTAACGGCTCGACCCCGGCAGAACCGTGGTGCCCGTCGCCATTACACCTCGTGGGCACGACCATAGCGGGTCGACCTGTTATCGTCTCCTTTAATGATAACCATCTGGTGGTCAGATTTTGACCCATTCACTTTCAACAACCTTTATAAGCTTTCTTTCTACAGCTTCAAACTGCTTTTACTTGCTACGGTGAAAGCATTTAAGATATTATCCTAATACAGTAGCACATGGGCCTTGTATTTAAGTATCTTCGTCATGTATTAATTATTATGTTATTTGTCTAGGTCCGACCTGCAGAACTTAACAATTAACTGGTAAGGGGTTGAGTTACTAACCACTAAGGCTAAATTTCACAGGGCATGGAATGTTTAACCTAAATTGACAGCCATACTTAGACACTACCTTATAAGTCATGAAACTCCTCCGTCCGTGATTAATTATGTCCTACATAAACATTACTTGCTTATCAATGTCAGCCGAACCTTTCCTTTTCTTCACCTGGACCGGCCATTCACAATCTATTGTTGTAATGAGGCACTTGCAACACCCAATTTAGTCTATACCACCTAAAGCATAATGCAAGGAGATACCTCTGTCATCTCAAACCAAGAGGTTTCTGCCACTAACTTGAGTAAAAGAGTCTTCCGAACAATCTGGAAGATATCTCTTGTTAGTTTTTCAATTTTTTTTTTTAAGTTTGCAGACAAAGAAATCTCCCCCCCCCCCCCCC
>NW_017670245.1:206846-245537 GCF_001879085.1 Nicotiana attenuata
TGATGATAGGCTATAATTGCGTATTTTAGTCGCTTATTACACTCTAATTTACTCCACTTTAATTGAGTTTGAGCTCAAATGATAGTGAATTGCACTTAGTACGTGTTTTATGCCTTGCAGGAAGTGATCCTGAGCTCAAAAGCTAATTTGGAGCTAAATTGATCAATTTGGAGCTTTGAAGTCTGAGTAAAAGCCCAATACGTTAAGCGGGGATCGTGTTCGGGAGTCGTGTACCAAGTCTGGATGTTAAAAGAGGACGAAATAAGTTTACTCTGAGAAAATTGCACTGCTGCGCCGCATGGGGCGCCGCAAGGCGCGGCGCAGCAGTGTAAAATGGTGCCTGACTTGAAAATATGAAGCTGCAGCTAAAATGCANACCAAACACGGGGGTAGATTTCTTAGCTATCAACAGTTTTCGTCTCTTCTTCTATGCTCTTTCGATTATAGTGCGAGCCCGTCATAGATGTAAGCTTACCATTTCACTTGATGTATGGTGGTCATCTTAAGAAATATTAAATCAGTTTGTTCTTCTCCAATTTTTATACTCAATATATCTTGATCTAGAGTTAATTATGTTTGGCTAAGATTTAGCTTCTATCTCTCTGTTGATTGATTTAACTAAAGGGTTTAACGATTTTTTGCTTAAACAATTCGGCGCCGTCTGTGAAGAATTTCTTAGCCAAATTTTTTAGTTTCCTTTAGATTTAGAACCAGCAAAATATCACTACCAGGATGTCGTGGCCTCACCGTCCCGACACTAACACCAACCCGAAAGAGCGGTAGGTAGGCCTTCTAGACGGCCGCACTAATCTAGGTCGGGCTGCTACATAAAATAGAAGTTATAACCAATGCATGTGCAAAACCCACGTGTCACCTAAAACGATGGGTTTAGCACGACATATGCACGTTTAAAGAAGGATCACGGTTGTCTGGCATGACTACAGCCCCATTTGACGTATCTACCTTATATATTAACCCGTATTCCCATCCCTAGAGAAGGGACAACAACCCGCTGAGCAGTCTTTCCAAAAAGCGGGCACATCCTGCCCTATTTTCACATTCCCACACACACTGGAAGGTCTATGAACGAAGTGTGACATGTTTTCCTCGGTGTTTGTGCAAATCGGACGAGATCAGACCGGAAGTCGATTTCAACGCTTCAGCAAGTGAGGTGAAGCCGATCTGTGAGGAGCCCAGACGCTGTCAACGACGAAGCCGAACACGGCCGCCAAATCTAAAATCACCATTCGAGCACCAAGCGGAGCAAGTAACCCTACAACATCGTTCTTCTTTCACTAACTTGTTGAGTCGAGGTAATAGAAAATTTCATTTTGATTTATCTTAACTCTTTTGATGGTTTAGACAGGAATGCGAGCGCTCGCATGGGCAAGCGAGCGAGGGACCACCGCCTCCAAAATACCCCGAGATGGTTCCGTAGCATACCGCTCCGCAAGTAATGACCAAGCAAAACCCCCCAAACCGCAGCATATCACGAATAATAGAAGTGGCTCGGTACATAGCAACTATAAACAAAAAAAAAACAAGTAACTCTCCAATAGAAGCGATATTAAGTAGACTGGGACTCACCCAGGAAGCGCACAGTATTCTCCAATGAAAAGCAAAATTAAGCAAACCGAGACTCACCCAGGGAACGCCCGGTAGTCTCCAAAAAAACAACAAAGTCGAGCACACCGGGGCTCACCCCGATGTATGCATAAACAGTACGACAACGCGTAAAGTTCTCCAAAATACACATAACAATGACACAACGGGTTTACATTTCGACACTTACTCGAAATAACAACCTTACGGCCAACGGCCATCGCCAAAAGAAGAATTCGACTTCGCTCGAATTATAACGGGTTAACATTTCGACACTTGCTCGAAATAACACCCCTACGGTCATCGCCAAAAGAAGAATTCGACTTCGCTCGAATTATAACGGGTTAACATTTCGACACTTGCTCGAAATAACACCCCTACGGCCAACGACCATTGCCGAAAGAAGAATTCGACTTCGCTCGAATTATAACGGGTTAATATTCCGACACTTGCTCCAAATAACACCACTATGGCCAACGGCCATCGCCAAAAGAAGAATTCGACTTCGCTCGAATTATAACGGGTTAACATTTCGACACTTGCTCGAAATAACACCCATACGACCAAAGGCCATCGCCAAAAGAAGAATTCGACTTCACTCGAATTATAAAAGGGTTAACATTTCGACACTTGCTCGAAATAACACCCCTACGGCCAACGGCCATCGCCAAAAGAAAAATTCGACTTCGCTCGAATTATAACGGGTTAACATTTCGACACTTGCTCGAAATAACACCCCTATGGCCAACGGCCATCGCCGAAAGAAGAATTCAACTTAGCTCGAATTATAACGGGTTAATATTCCGACACTTGCTCGAAATAACACCCCTACGGCCAACGGACATCGCTAAAAGAATTCGATTTCGTTCGAATTGCAACGGCCTACTATTTCAATCTTGCTCGGAATAACACCCTTACGACCATTGGCCATCGTCGAGTCAAATAGGTTACAATTCGATCTTGCTCGGATTAACACCTTTACCGCAACTGGCCATCGTCGAAACAAGTAGGTTACGATCCGACCTCGCTCGAAACGATACCTTTACGGCCACCGGCCACCGTCAAATAAAAGGAAAAGCTCGAAATCGTCCAAGTATAAGTCAGAGGTCAACTTCGCCCAAAATGGAGACTCCACATTCGAACTCGTTCAAATAAAGTCAGAAATGGACCTCACTCCAGACTACGAGTCCAAGCTCGACTCCACTCGAGTACACACAAAAAAAGTTGACTACGCCTGAGTCGATAAGTCTGAACTTAATCCCACTCGAATGTTCAAGTCGAAACTGACTTTATCCAAAAGGGCGGAACCGAGTTCAACCCTGTTTGAATCAAGGATGACTTGCCCAAAGCGACAAATCGGCGGACGTGAAGAACCGAAGGAACTTCATTCGGGCTCACACGACGAGACCCCATTCGATCCGGTCAAGGTCAAACTCCCTGAAAAAAAAATCAGCGACTCATCACAAAAAAAAAAATCTGAATGTCTGCGCCAAAACAAAAAGGATATAACAAGCAGGGGAAGGGAGAGGAAATCAACAGATATACAAAGATGAAGCAACTGTTTTATTTACATATACGTACACAACAGCCGCACCTTACAAAAGGTCGAAACTGGCCCTAAAAAAAAAGAGAAACGAAAATGAACAAAAAAAGAAAAGATTGTTGTAAAAGCTGCAGCAACTTGTCACTCGGTGTCATCACCGCCGTCCTCCCCATCATCGTCTTCAGGAAACTCGTCCTAAGCGTCAGCATCTTCGCCAACCTCCGGTGTCGCAGGGTCATAGCAGAAACACTGGCCGCCTCCCACAAACCCTTGTATATGTCTCGTTGGGCCACGGCATGGACCCAAAGCTCCTGCAAGTGGCGAGGAACGAAGGCAGAGGCGGATTCAACTTCAACCAACAACTACGCTCTCTCAGCCTCGAGCGCCACCACCCGGTCCCCTAGGCTCGAAGCCTCCCGATCAATCTCGCCAATGCGCTCCTCGAGCCGCGCCTGCCTCAGCGTGGCTGTGGCTCTCTCGGATTCCTGCTCAGAATGGAGGACGCGGATAGTGTCCTCTAACGCCGCCGCTCTTGCCAAAGCCGACGCCCGAGCATTCTCCAACTCGGCTACTTTTCTCTCTACCTCGGCTAACTTCCCCATCCACTCCGCATTCAAAGCTTCAACTCTGGCAGCGTTCTGGTCAAGTTCGGCTTGCAATGACTACACCTTCGCCTAAAGATGTTCGCATTCTGCGACGACCCCCTTTCCCAACTCATGTTCTTCGTCCTTGGCACGAAGCAGCTCCTCGAGCTCACTACACCTGCGAATGGACTGCATCTGCTCCTGATCCCTTTTCTCCAACTCCTCTCTGAGGGGCTGTGTGCCAGTACCCAGTGTTTTTGAGAGCGCGAAGAGCAAAAAAGCGACAAGGGCTCGCCTCGCTTCAAAAGCTAAGCACACGCTTTATTAAAGTGAAGCGCAATTCTTAAAAAACATAATGTAAAATTATAAATATCAAAAACTTCAATATAAATACTTAAAAGTATGTAATAGGTACCACCAAATCATCCACAAACCATAGGACAAGCAAAATCAAAGCTACTAAATTACTAGAATCAACATCTTATTCTTCTACTCTTCTTCTTCAAGATTGTCAAAATCTTGAATTCCTCTATTATCTTCATATTGCTCGTCATCTTCTTCTTCCCTCTCCTCTTCATGATCACTTTCATCTTCATCAATTAGGGATAGAGATCGACTTGTAATAGCCACACTTTTTCCCTTCCTAATAGAGCCTGAACTTAGAGTATATCTCCTTAAACCATAAGGATCCTCCACAACTCCACTACCAACCGCAACATCACCCCAAGTGAAATCGGAGTTGCCTTCAAATACTTCTTCATCTTCACAATTTTCGGGGACTCCGGTTAGCTACTCATTAGCCTCATCAATATTGTCCAAAAAAATTGGATCAATTATATTGCGGTGGTTGTAGCGACGCCTCAATGCTCTATTGTATTTTATAAACACTAGATTATGGAGGCGCTTCAAGGTTAGTCGATTCCTCTTCTTTGTATGAATCTGCAAAAAAGATGTGTCAACTAATTAGTAGGAGTTTGAACAATTGAGATATAATTTACTTTATCTCAAAACACAAAATAATTCTTTTTATTTCTCACGTGTTCAAAAACACTCCAGTTCCTTTCACATCTGGATGAGCTATAAGTTAAGCTTAGAACTTTGATGGCGAAAGTTTGTAACTCCGGAGTCTCTACACCATATTGGTCCGACCACTCAACTATAGAAGTCAAAAAAAATGTTCAAGAGTTAATAAGTATAGAAAATACATTGAAGTTAGAGCTACAAAATGTAGAAACACTTGGTCACCTGGCAACTTCGTCTTTCTTTGTTTAATAGCAAGTCGGAGCTTAAAAAGTCCTTCAGCTGCCTTGTAAGTAGCAAGCTGATCTACTATCTTTTCTTGCAAGTCTACATCTGGGGTCAACTTGATAACAACATGATGGAATCCTGTCCACACTTCTTTAGCCAACAAATTATTCTCATGTTGATCATAAAAGAGTGATGGGTTCAGAATAAGTCCAGCTGCATGCAAAGGTCTATGAAGTTGCTCATTCCATCTTGCATCAATGATCTGAAAGACCTTTGCATATTTCTGCTCATCACTGAATGATGCTTGAATAGCCTCTTTGCCCCTATCCATAGCTTCATAGAGGTAGCCCATTGGTGGTGTTTGCTCCCCATCCACCAAACGGAGTACTTTAACCAAAAAGAATAAGAAAGAATAATGCGTGCAACCTCTTTCCCCGCACTTTCCTTTGCAAATTTACTCTTGCTCCATTCCTCTGAAATGACCATCTTTCTCAATTTGTCTTTTTGCAAGTGGATACTATGCAAAGTCAAGAAAGCAGTGGCGAACCTTCTCTTGCCCGGTTTCACCAAATTTTTTTGCATGGTGAATCTTCTAATCATACTCAATAACAAGGGCCGCTGAGAAATATAAGAATGTACCCTAACGCCCTCGCCAAAAATTGTAGAGAAGGGTTTTTCCTTGAAAATGTCCCCAAACATCAAGTTGATACAATGAGCCGCACATGGAGTCCAATAGACATTCTTGTACGCTCCTTCCGTCATGCCACCCGCTTTCACATTTTCACTTGCATTATCAGTGACCACTTCAACAACTTTGCTTGGACCAATCTTTCCGATGGTGTTCTGAAACAAGGTGAACATTTTGATGTGGTCAGTGGATGAGTCGCTAGCATCAATGGACTCAAGAAACAAACTTCCCCGGGGAGAATTCACCAACACATTAATAATCATTTTTCCCGTTCTTGTCGTCCACTTATCCATCATAATGGAGCAGCCATACTTGTTCCACATAACTTTATGCTCCTCAACAATTTTATTAGTCTCCTCCACTTTCTTATTTAGATAAGGACCTCTTATTTCATGATAAGTGGGAGGCTTCATTCCAGGTCTGTATTGACCAACAACCTCAATGAAGTCTCCAAAAGTGTCATAGTTGACACAATTGAAGGGGAGCCCAGCATCATAGACCCATCGTGCAAAAGCTCTAACTGCACGATCCCTCAAAATGTCTTTAGCAATTTTTTGTACATCTTTTCCATCGCCCTCTACTTCCGGCTTCTTTGGGAAGTAGCAATCTATAGGACCTTTAGTCGATGATCCATGGCTTGACCCATCTTTTCCCCCTTTTGTTGGAAGTGACAATTCTTCAATATCATCATCATCATCATCAAGATTGGTCACCATTGGTTGATGACTCATTTGGTTTTTTTGCTCCTTCTCCTCAACAAAATTCTTTATTTCTTCCCTCACCCCCGGTGGACATTTCGAACAACTTGTGACGTTTCTATCGCCACCAATTAGATGGTATTTGAAGCGATAAATTTCACCCGTTGTAATCTTGTTGCAAAACTTGCATACAACATTTGTATTCTTCTCATCAACTCTCTCGCCATATCGCCAAGCCGGGTCTTTCTCTTTCGAACTTTGAGACATTTTAATATCCCTATTAAGATATAAGAAAAAACATAATCAATAAATTGAAAATACATATAATATATATATATATATATATATATATATATAATAATTATTATATAAACTGAAATATACATTTAAAAAATCACATAAACTGAAAATATAACATATATAATAATTAATTTTGATTACTGAAATATACACTAAAAAAATCAAATAAACTGAAAACTATAAAATATATAAATTATAAATAATGACAGAAAGAAGTAAAAAAGAGAAGACAGAACTCAGAAGAAGAAAGAAGGAAGAAAGAAGACTAGAACTCCAGGGAGTCAGTGACGAATCAAAAGAAGCAGAAAATAGAACAAGAATGAAGAAAGAAAGAAAAAAGAAAAAAATGAGAAGAAAGGAGAAGAAAATTTACCTGGACTGGTTGACTGGAGCTGTGGACTGTTGTTGGTCTGCTACGAATGAAGAAGAGAAAAGAAAGCAGAAACTTTCTGTCCCAAAACCGTAATTTTTTCGATGAAGAAGAGGGAAAATCGCAGCAATTGGCTTCTGTTATGTCGTGCAGCAATTAGGGGTTTGTATAAATTAAAAACAGACACAATCTTTTTTTTTTAAAAGGCCCAACTGCGATTTTAGAACAAAAGCCATCGATTCGTCGCTTCGCTCGCCTCGTCGATTTTTCCTCTGAAGTGTGCGCTTCAACTGTTCGCGTCGCCTTAGGCACAGAAAAGTGATGCTCTGTCGCTTCGCGCTTTAAGCGATAAAGCGCGCGCTTTTCCAAACACTGCCAGTACCCGCCCTGAGTCGCTCATGTATCTCACAGCATCTATTGCGATACCACCGATACTTTTTGAGCATCGTCAGAAAAACCTTAGCCCGAGTCTCGGCCCTTCGAGCACTCTCGACCTCCAGAATGTAAGACTAAAAACAAAAAGAAGATAGCTGATAAGGACCGAGATCAAAAGAAAAAACAAAAACAACAACAACAAACAAACAAAGAGAAACATACAAAGAGGGACTTACCCTTAGGCCCATTGCGGCCACTTCACGTGACAGTTCGGCGTCACTGACGTCCTGAAGAGCCCCGCTTGCGGCCGAGCATAGAAGATCAAACTGCGGTACAAAATCCACCGCGTCACGTAGAAGGTTGAGGTCCGACGGAATCTCGAGTATCCGAGAAGGACCTCCCGCTTTTACCACAATTCGGGTAAGGCCCTCCTCGAACATCCTAACGTCATCAGGATCGAGGTCGGATTCAGAGTCATAATCATCGACCACGACGCTTTTACCCTCTCTTCGGCCGAAGAAGAAGCGCGGTTCGGTCGGGATTTCGAAGGGCCGCCCCGAACTGTTATGGCGGCCTCGGGACTCCGTCTCTCCACCAGATCAACCTGTTGATTGCTCACAACAGGCGTAGCCTCTACGACCAAGTTGATATCACCGCCAACTTCGGGCGTTGTCAAGGAAATGCCGCCCCCCGACGATGTTTCGTTTTGAGGCGCCACTTCCAAGACCACTTGTCGTCTCTTGAATGGGGCCTCTCCACTTCCAACACGGGAATACTCGCCCGTCGAGTGGACGGCAAAAACCGGAGTCCCGAGTTGAAGATCCCCGCGCACGCGGCTCCGACCGCATGTGCAGGTTGGGTAGAAGCCCTCGGCGCAGACCGGGCAGGGGGCGCCGGTCAACGAAATGCGAGTGGAAGAGCCTTCGTCCTTCGTGTTCTCCCTGCCAACAAAGAAAAACGGTTATATAACGACAAGATCGAACCATAAAGCAAAGAAAGCGAGTCGACTCACCAGTGAGAGGCTTACGCCCATATTTCTCGTGGAATGACGTCCATTCACGAATGCCCCTAGTATGGGGAAGAATTGCGTTCACCCACTCACGGATATGGTCAACTGGTGGGGGAGGTAATCTCTCGGCTACAAAAGCGAAAACAAGTCAGCAATGTCACCCAAAGAAGAACGATCGACAACCGCCTTGAGAGGAATCGCAAAATAAACAAAGGAAAACTTACGAGCGAAGTTCCACGTCTCAGGAAACCGTGTCGGGTCCGCCACAAGATGCTTTGTCTGCACATAAAAATAGTTTTCCCAGAAACGGCAATTAGCCTTATCATCCATCTTCACCACTAAACTCTTGGTTCCTCGATGGCGCATGTGGATCATCATGCCCCGAAGGGGCAAAAATATGAAGCATGTGCCCCAAAGTAATCCCTCGACCGGCGAGCTCCGCATACTCGATGAGCATGAGGAAGAGCTTGTATGCGTACGGTGAGAGCTGAGCCGGGCACACCTCGTAGAAGCGGCAGAAGTCTATCACTAGAGAGAGGAGAGGAAGCGTATATCGGACAACAAAAGGATACGCATGAAATGCGTAGTACCCCGGGCGATTCAAATGTACAATGTCCGCCCCCGTCGCCGGAATCATGTCGATATGATTTGGGATTCCCCACTTAGCCTTAAGCGCCATAATCGCCGCCTCATCCATGGTGGAAGAGACAGGTTTCGGTTAATCTCCGGCAGGGCTGTTAAAGTCGGTCCATAATTTCCCCGGACAGGGCAGTATCTCAGCCATAGTCGAAAATCCCTCATCTTCCGTCACCTCCATTTCCTCTCCAAGAAGGCGCACATCACTTCCCGGCACCGGAGCTTCGACGAATTTGTCAGTCTGGGAAGAGGTACCAGCCATTTATCTAGTTCGATCGGAATAAACTAGAATGATGAAGAAATAGAGAGGGTGGTCACGTCAAATTCTGACAAAAATAGAAATGTGAAAGATTGAAGAAGGTGGAAGTTTGCAAAATTTCTCAGGTAAGTCGAAAAGCGTAACGATCGAATGTTGGTTTCCCCCTATATATAGGAACACAAACGCCCTGAGCGGGAAACCCGAGAGCCGCCAACAAGCTGAAAGGGCACAAGAAACGGTGCGGTGGTGGGAAACGTGCGTCATAATGACACATAACGGGCATTCATGACACCCTGAATCGACGTGACAATGCATCTAACGGACGTGACGGTCCGATAAAATCCTTAAAACATCACATCGCCACCTCGCCATAAGGACCCCGTCCTCGTATAATAATCAGATTTCTCCTAAATCCTTGAACACACAGGGTCCGCCCATTGAGCTCGCCCCAAAAGACGACCCCAACGGGCGGAGGGACTAACCATATGGGTCAAAATCTGACTACCATATGGTTATCATTAAAAGAGACAGTAACAGGTCGCCCACGCTATGGTCGTGCCCACGAGGTGTAATGGCGACGGGCACCACGGTTCCTGCCAGGGTCGAGCTGTTAGAAAGCTTATATCGCAGGACACACGTAATGTTTTGGGCGAGTGATAAAGAACTCAGTCATGAGAAAGCACGCCGGACAAAAACCGTTGGATAAAAGGGAAAATTGTTAGTATATATAGATAGGCAGGAGATCATAACGGGGGATCCAGATATGGCTATCACATTAATAGTCATCGTTACGGAACCAACAGGGGGAGATTTCTTAGCTATCAACAGTCTTCTTCTCTTCTTCTATGCTCTTACGATTATAGTGTGAGTCCGTCATAGATGTAAGCTTACCATTTCACTTGATGTATGGTGGTCATCTTAAGAAATATTAAATCAGTTTGTTCTTCTCCAATTTTTATACTCAATATATCTTGATCTAGAGTTAATTATGTTTGGCTAAGATTTACCATCTATCTCCCTGTTAGTGGATTTAACTAAAGGGTTAAACGATTTTTTGGTTAAACAGAAAGGTCACTTATTCCTATTTCAAGAAGATGTGGTCCAAGCAGGAAGCAAAAAGCCAAAAACCTACATGGAGTACTCTACAATCCTTTTTAAAGATCAGTTTGTAGTATTTTAGCAAAAATGGAATGAAATCTAGTCGGGTTGAGTGAACTTCTAGTGAAGTATAAGCAAAAGATATTTTAAAAGTCATCTTTTACCTTCAGATTGGCGCCTTCAAGATTAGCTCCTTCGAGATTGGCATTGGTAAGATCAGCCGTCTGAGAGTTTGAGAATAAATAGTAATTTATCATGTTCACACAAGCCCCAGAATAAAAATGCTGAACAGTGTTGTAAAACTCAGGTGAGAGCATATAAACAAAGGATAAGAATCTAGGCCTCTCATTGCAAATCTTATGTTCACTCAGTTTCTACCATCAAAGTTGAATAAGAACTATATTTAAAATGAATCAGAGGCGGGCTCTAATAGAATATCTTGCTCAAGAAAAGATGTAAAAAAGGGTGGGATTAAGAGGATGCAGCAAAAGAATTTAACCTGTAGGTGAGCTGAACGAAGATCCGCCCCACAAAAGCTACAGCCTATTAGACAGGCATCTGTATTTAAATAAACGAGGATTATCATAATAATTAAAATGACGGACAGAAGGACAATATTAAGAAAGAACATATATTCTTGATCACAAGCAGACTGTTCATGCTTTACATGTGAAAAGAGAACAGCCTGCTAAATCATCAGGAAATATTTCAGATAAAAATATATGCCAATTTCATACATAGTTTAACAGTATTATACAGGGAAATGATCTTATTTCTTTTGCTTTGTTGATCAAGCATAGAAAAATTAGGTCTGGGTCCTATTAGTGGCAAAAATTTTATTCAATTTTTCAAATCTGTCTTTATCCAAGACAATGAAGTAACTTGGCATTGCTCTGGCTAAATTCAAAAGAATGAGTCAATTTGGCATTCCTCTCGATAAATTGAAAAAATGATTTTCATGTTTTCTTTTTCGTATATGGACACAACATAATACTTCGATGTAAATTACTGCTAGAGCTAACATAGAAACAAAATTTCCTAATTTAAACATCCAAGAGAATCATTGACTAGCTTTCTTTTTTTGGTTGCCCACCTGATGTCCGGTACCGGCACTGGAGCCCGAATATATCCGGATTCGCACGGGGTAGGATCCCATTTGGGGGGAAGCGTTCCCTACCAAGGATTTTTCCATACCCAGGGCTCGAACTCGAGACCTCTGGTTAAGGGAGGAGCAGCTCCATCCGCTTTCGAAGTACAGAAGAAGACAGCAAACAAATTTAATAAAAGCAAGATCATCTGTAACAGCAGCAAGCCAACACTGAAATTCTCCAAATGATTAAAGTTGAGGACATTAAGGCGTAGTCGAGTGATTGATTAAAGTCGAGGACAATCATCAATGAGATATAAGATTTACAGCAAGTTTGTAGGTAGAATTACCCATAAGTGATAGTTGGGAGTTAGCAGCTCCCTTAAAATCCACAAACTATTTCTAAGGTCAGACTTCAGTTCTAGTGAATGGTAGCCCGTGTGGTTTCTTTGGCAGCTTAAGCGACTTGAGCCACTGGGACCCATTATACCCCATGCTTTTCATTCTGGTTATGGAAGCGTGGAGTAGAACGATGGATAAAGTAGTGGTAGGTGGTTACTTGAGAGACTTTTCTGCAGCGATCGGGGGGCTACGTACGGTGAGGGTTTCACATCTCTAGTCCGCTGACGACACTTTAGTTTTCTGTGATGCATACATGGATGAACCACTGGATTATCTTAGACAACTTCTTATAAGGTTCCACCAGTGTCAGCCCTCAAGATCAAACACAGGAAGTAAGACCATTCCCGAGGATGAAGCGAACAATATTGAAAATCTAACACAAGTGCTCAATTGCAGCATTGGAGCTCTGCTAACTACTCATCTCCGGTTACCCTTAGGTGCTTTCAATAAGGACCAAGCAGTGTGGAATCCAGTGATTGAGAGAATTGAAAAGAGTCTAGCATTATGACAAAAGAAGTGTCACTTCCTTTTGGATGTGGACTTTGGAGGATAATTATGAAAGGATGAGAAGACTTCTTCAGCAACATAACCTTCAAGGTGATGAAATTGGGTCCTGTGGATGGAATGAAATAGGAGAGTTCTCGAGGAGATGGAGAGTGCCTATGTACATTTGAGGAATAGCCTCTCATTTTTAGTTTCTTTTTGGTGCATCCATGAGGTTCCAGTTTGTCTAGAAGATTGGGTTTCGCTCCTAGAGCATCACACTTTGATGTAGATTCTCTACTTTATCATATACTACTTGTATGCGGGAGATTTTCCCATTATTAATGAAATGCAAGGTAAGGTTGCGTATATAAGACCCAATGTAGTCCCGGCTCTTTCCCGGACCCCACGCATAGAGGAGATTACTGCACCGGGCTACCCTTAATGAAATTATTTACCTTACTAGAAAATATCAAAACAAATATGTTCTAACCACTACCTTGTAAATTTGCACTTTGAAGATTAGCACCAGCTAATACAGCTCCACGAAGGTTTGCTCCAGTGAATTCACATCTTCCCTAGGCAAGACAAAATCACTAAGGTTGCAACTTGACAGTAAAGATGAGCTATAAAATAACATGTGTGCTTAAAAAATTCCTTTATACAAATATGTAGAGCCTGTTAAAAGGGGTTGTATAGTGAATGAATCTTAAGAACATCGAACAATGAAAAGATGATTAGATGCTATGCATGATCTACTAATGATGTGGAGACCGAAAGATCATGTTCTTTAGCTTACTCGCGCAATGTGGCATTGTGAAAAATGGAAGCTTCAGCATCGACATCCTGTGCCAAAAGTTAAAGACCGACCAAGAAAAAAAAATCATTATTTAGTGACTGAAGTCATGCGCAGATATTAGTATTAGGAGCTAAGAGTACAACTGTCACCTGAGCCCTTGTAAACAAGGACTCTACATATACCACCAGCCAACCAAGAGTATCCCTACATAAAAGCTAACTTTTACTTTTTCTTTTACGGGATTAGCAATCAAGAGTTGTCACTGAAAAGGACAAAAAGATTCCAGCTATGTACAATGGCTACACGAGAAAACATGCGAACTTGTGCACTTAACTTATAAGGGACCAGCTTAGTCGGAAATATGCTTGCAAATACCTTACAGCACCAAATGAGGCAATTTGCAAAGACTTGAAATGACTTGAGACTGATTCATATCCTTATGTCTATGTTATACGGAGTCGGGTATGAGATTCAGCTACAGGCAATCAAATAAGATATTACCCTATCATACCCATTCGATGTGGGCACATCAAGGCAAATAGGAGAGCATGCAACATAGTTTACTATCTCCAAAACTTTTTTTACACAACATAAGACATCCAATCTTGATAAATTATTAAGAAACCACTTATCCAAGAGAATGTGCAAATAACCCTGAGCACAAGATAATTTGCAAAGAAGACTGGAAATCGGTGCGACTGATTTGGGATCCTTATCGTCTATATATTACTACATGGACTGGGGTATGAGAATCTGCAAAAGGTGTGCATCCAACATGGTATTACCCATGCCATACCTATTCAATGCGGGCATTGCAAGACAAAATAGAGAGTCCGTATGACATGGCTTACCCCTCTCAATAACTTCTTCCTCCTTCCTATACAATAATATAGATACTGCACTCAAACAAGATTACAAGCCTATGATCAAGCTGGCATAACCTAGTCAAATCCCAGTCCAGCCATTTTCTTCTAAAATTGGCTGCTAAGACACTCATCTCCCATCAACACCATGGATGGGACTGAAGCATTCCCAGTTAGCTCCAGTTAAGTGCTCTGCTAAAGTAGACCATTGCAACATTTCGGAACACAATCCTTAATCTTGGAAAAGTAGATAACAGTAGAACTCCTTTTTAGCCAAACAAAGCCAAAGTGATGGCTTAGCAAATTCCAACTTTTCTCCCTTCCTCTTCCAAACCGAAAACAAATAGCTCATCCAAAGATTGTGGAGTGCTACTTTGTTCTTATTGTATATTCTAGATTATAGACTATTATCACAAGTGTAAACAAAAGAAATGTCATGCTAATGTTAAAAGGCGACCACCCTCCCAAAGGTATTATGACTGCGTAAATATACAGTAATGTTCTCAATGATCTACACACTAACTGCAGCTGAAAACTCAGCAACTTTCAATTGAGAAATAATACCCTGAATTTTGCACACTGAAGATTGGCACGCGAGAAGAATACGGTTTTCAGACATGCATAGCTGAAGTCCACAAATGACAAGTCCTGCACATAAAACAGGCACCATTGACTAATTAAAAACTTCTGAAAAATAGCACGAATAATGGCTTCTCCAAACTTGCCAAAGAAAAAGGCAAGGGGGGAGAACAGAAAAAGAAAAGCTATTATGATGCCACCAAGATGGGCTTCCTTTTCTGAGAATTTTCACCTTTTTAAGGAACCTAGATAACAGTGGAATTCTCACATAGCATTCAGAGATTGAATTCTCCAACTCTGGAGATACTCAAGTTTGGAACCCAGAGCCATTGGTAGTCTTTACTAACAAATTCTCCCCATGCATTGCTGAATCACATACGTCTATAGATTTTACCTCAGCCCCTTCACCTGAAATGCAATTTGCCCCCGATATGTAATTTACTTCATCCCTATTTTATGGTAGACTCAACCCCGGCGAAGATATTATGCAAAAGTAAGTATTAGCAGGATTTGTGCAATAGTAATAGTGTAACTAATTCACATCTCTTTGTATGAATCCATTTGCAATGCAATTGTGCCAGACTTTGGAATATTAGGGAAATATATTACAAACCAAAAATTAAATGAATTGGTGGATAAGTTGCTTGGCCACATTGACCCGTAACTAGTTATTCTCTGCCTTGTGCTAAGGCTTCTGTCATTAACTCGTCGGCTCATAGCAAAAAGAGAGAGACTAGGAAATGTACTTTGCTACCTGTCTGTTTCTGGTGCATTTGGGTAGAAAGGAATGCCAACTCTTTTAGGATCATTATCTCTCACAAGACCATCTCTAGAATAAAGTAGTCTTTCTATAATCTTTGTGGAGTAAGGCCACAGGACATTTCTTAAATTCTGCAGGAGAACAAACGTTGTATTCTGAATTTCCCCTTTTTCTTAATGTAAGACTTGAGGACAACTTTGTCCTTTCTTGTACCCTCTTTATCTCACTAAATTGTTGCTCTCTTATTCATTTTATACACTGATAAACAACATAAATAAAATTAAAAAAAGGATGAGTAGGATGCTGCCCTTAGAGAGGGAAGATGAAGCATAAATTCGTTATCAAGTACAACAATAATAACATACCTAGTATATTCCAATAAGTGGGGTCTGAGGAGGGTAGTGTGTACGCAGACCTTACCTACCTTGTGCATGTAGAGAGGTTGTTTTCGAGATACCCTCGGCTCGGGTAAGCACAGTAATCAGCAGTAAAGAAATGCAATATATAAAAATGAAAAAGTTATGGGAAGAAAGCATAAGCAACAGTGAGAATTAAACAAAATGAACCAGAAGCAATAATAGGTAATAATATGCAAAGAATAAGCCAGAACTAGCGTAATGCTAAAGCTACCGGTATGAAAGGGAAGTACACTATTCTACCTACTAACCTTCTACCCTAATCTTCGACCTCCACAACTTCCTATCAAGGGTCGTGTCCTCAGTAAGCTGCTGAAGCGCCATATCATATCTAATCACTTCTCCCCGATACTTCTTAAGCCTCCCTCTACCCCTCCCTAGACCCCATGTGTAACCTCTCACACCTCTTTGCTGGGGCCTCCGGGCATCTCCTCCTCACATGTCCGTGCCATCTCATTCTCACTTCCCGCAGCTTATCTTCCACGAGATCCACCCCCCCGACCCGAATGACCTCATTTCTGATTTTGTCTCTCCTAGTATGCACACACATCCATCTCAACATCCTCATTTTCGCTACTTTCAACTTTTGGACATGGGAGTTCTTTAATGGTCAACACTCCGACATATACAATATAGCAGGTCTAACCACCATTCTGTAGAATTTACCTTAAAGTCTTAGTGGCACCTTCTTATCACACAAGACACAGGAGGCAAGCCTCCACTTCATCCATCCTACTTTAATACTGTGTGTGACATCCTCATCAATCTCCCCATCACCTTGGATTATTGACCAAAGGTACCGGAAACTATCCCGTTTGGGATAAGAAGTACTCCAGAAAGTGTAGATTAACCAAGTGTATCTCCAAATAAGAGTATAAAGAAATGAAATAGTCTAGCACTAGAGTATATTACCAACTTCGAAAGATCGAGACCAGAAAGATTAATTCCCCGAAATCTGACTCTGTCAGATTGTATGCATTTGATAATATCAATGCGTGTCAATTCGGTACCCAACTCCTCATCCACCTTCCTCTTGCTCAGAGCAGTTTTAACTCCATCTACTAGTCCCTGAAATGAAACAGGTAAACTGAGTAGTTTTAACAACTTCAAGGACACACAGAAACCCCATACGACGAGTATTTAGCTACAAGTAAATTCTTATATCTCTCAAAATAGCTGAACAATTTGATAAGGTGAATAAGTTTATTATTTCTGGGAAGATCTCCCGTATAAAAAAAACAGTATACAAAATATTAGAGAATCTACAACTCTCAAAAAAGCTGAATTTCTAAACAGCATCCACTATTTGGTAAAAATAAAGATTAACTGACATCTCGATAGCTTTTAACAGATATATTCAAGAGAAACATTCACGGAAAAAATCAAATCACAATGAGTAGTTGCATCGATATCAATGTTTTAGGAACCATGACAGCTAGCGGTTTGGTTCACTACAACCTCAGGAAAACCGAACAATTTATAAACCAAGCAAATCTCAGCCAAACTCAATATTTATCTCAAATATCTCAATGGTCTATGACAAAACGGTCGTGTTCCATCTGGAGAGGCTATTATAACATGCTCCTACATCCTCAAGAAACATAAACAAATAAATGTATATCATCTACATGAAACACCAAAAAGTTAATGAAATAGGATCTCCAAGGCAGTGAAAGAACTAAGAGAAGCCATTGCAATTATTCTCTACTGCAATGCATATGCACATGGTTCAAGCAAACAAAATCTGCCCCTAAATCTTAATGACCGCATCCAATATGTGTACTTTATAATACATAAGTGCACAATGAACAATTAAAGAGATAAATGGATTTACAAGAAGCTGATAGTACTCCGCCTCTCGCAAAAGCTGAGCATATTCAGAATCTTTCAAAGGTGGAATTTCACCATCCCTCAACCAATTTAGGATATGGCGAAAATGCTTTCCATCCCTGTCAACGAATATGTATCCCTGCAATAACACATTGAAAGGAGATCTGAAGTCATGAAACCATAGACCATAGATGCCCTTTCTCAAAGATCAACATGAAGGAATATAAGCTTGATGCCTATCAAAGATAATAAATATATTTGACGAGGAAGAGATATAAATAATATTTCCTCAAACTAAAGAACAAGCTAATACCAATGAACAGAGCATCCCAGCCAATTTCTAATATGCATGCATAGAAATCGTATCATGGTAACCAAAACCAAACCAGTGTTGTAGGACCCTGCGCTCCTACAGAGTTTATCTTGAACTGTCCAAGTTTAAATTACTAACAACCAAAAACATTGATCCTATGAGAACATTAGAACACAACAACTGAGCTTATCCACGAGATTAGTGCACCTTGGAGGGAATACCAACATATAATTACACAGCAGAGAAAAAAAGAAAAAAGAGCAGAATAAGAAGATAATGTAAAAATGTAACAGAATTTGGAGCTTATTCATGTTTTATTTTTTGGATGAAGTGGAGCTTATGCACACGCTTGTTCATGTATTCATGTAAATCTGTTAAAACTAATGCATCTTGAACTGAAATTGCAATACTCCAAAGAAGATTAAAATTCCTAAAGCAACTGGCGAAAAGATTGGTATTTTTATTTCTACAACTACAAGAATACAAAATAGACATCGTTGATACAATAATGTAATCACCGCTAGCTCTATCAATCTTAACTCAAGATAATTCTTTGTTTCGTTTCTTTTTTCATAATAATATTTTATTGATGTTATGGGGTAAGAAACCCCATATACAAGTAGTATACTAAAAGTAGAGAACCTACACAAACGGTGGTTAATACGAAAGATATCCAATAATCTATCCCGTGGGTGCACCCAGTGTTATTAAAAACGCACGCTTCTCGCTTAAAGCGCAGAAGCGAGGCGAGGCGATGGACCTGCGCTTTTGTGCCCTAAAGCGTGACTCGGGTAAATAAGCGCACGCTTCACCCTAAAAAGCGAGAAGCAAGGCGATGAAAAAAGCGCAGAAAAGCTCGCTTAAGCGATGTCCAGCAGCAGCCTAGGGTTTTTTAACAAAAGAATTGCAAATACACTATTACGCGGCACCTTCCTGAGGTTCCTTGGAAGGGCGACGTAAGGCTAAGCAACCGATGTCAGTGTGGTTGTTGTCCGCCAACTGAGGTCCCCTCTGTACGCTAGAAGAGATTGTCAGTGTCGTACGGGAAAACCAATGTCAAGAGCAATTACGGAAACGAAAATGAGAATTGAGAATGAAAGCTTGATTGCATTAATGAAAGCTATTACAAAAGGCTATGCGGTGTCGAGGGGGAGAGACACCAGTACAGAGAAATGTTTGCTTGCTAGAAAGTTTGATTGCTTGGTCCCCCCTAATAGTGCTTAAAAAAATAAACTAAAGTTACAAGACTTAACCTAGCTAAGCTAGAGAAACATAATGTTAGTACATGAAATAAAACTACTCTATATTTACAATGAAAAGGACTTAGTTTTCTACAGAGTAGAGATAGTTCCGTTGGCAGCAACTTTGTCTTTCACATCAGGGTCTACGCTCGCGGTGCTGTCGGCGGGCACTATTTGGAGTCTGCATGCGGTTGACCGCTGGCAAGGCATCAGGATCTGCGCGCGCGGTATTGTCTGTGCGCGTGGCGCTGTTGTCATCATCATAAACTGTGCGTGCGGCACTGTTGGCATCTGCGTTTTTGTGCACCCAGTGTTATTAAAAACGCACGTTTCTCGCTTAAAGTGCAGAAGCGAGGCGAGGCGATGGACCTGCGCTTTTGTGCCCTAAAGCGTGACTCGGGTAAATAAGCGCACGCCTCACCCTAAAAAGCGAGAAGCAAGGCGATGAAAAAATCGCAGAAAAGCTCGCTTAAGCGATGTCCAGCAGCAGCCTAGGGTTTTTTAACAAAAGAATTGCAAATACACTATTACGCGGCGCCTTCCTGAGGTTCCTTGGAAGGGCGACGTAAGGCTAAGCAACCGATGTCAGTGTGGTTGTTGTCCGCCAACTGAGGTCCCCTCCGTACGCTAGAAGAGATTGTCAGTGCCGTACGGGAAAACCAATGTCAAGAGCAATTGCGGAAACGAAAATGAGAATTGAGAATGAAAGCTTGATTGCATTAATGAAAGCTATTACAAAAGGCTACGCGGTGTCGAGTGGGAGAGACACCAGTACTGAGAAATATTTGCTTGCTAGAAAGCTTGATTGCTTGGTCTCCCCTAATAGTGCTTAAAAAAAATAAACTAAAGTTACAAGACTTAACCTAGCTAAGCTAGAGAAACATAATGTTAGTACATGAAATAAAACTACTCTATATTTACAATGAAAAGGACTTAGTTTTCTACAGAGTAGAGATAGTTCCGTTGGTAGCAACTTTGTCTTTCGCATCAGGGTCTACGCTCGCGGTGCTGTCGGCGGGCACTATTTGGAGTTTGCATGCGGTTGACCGCTGGCAAGGCATCAAGATCTGCGCGCGCGGTATTGTGTGTGCGCGTGGCGCTGTTGTCATCATCATAAACTGTGCGCCCGGCATTGTCTTTGCGCGCGGCACTGTTGGCATCTGCCAGCCGCTAGGCGCTGGCGTAGGCTATCGGTGGGGCGACAGAGGCACATGCGCGCGCGCTGCCGAGACCACGAGGCCGACCATGGCGCTGGGCGTTGGGAGGCTTGCCAGGACACCATGGGGTGCGTCCAAGGGGTCATGGGGCATGGCTGGAAAGCCGCCCATGACATGACAACACATACGCACACTACTTCTCTGCTGCAAGCGACGACTACACCTTGACGACTTCTCTCCTGCTCTTCCAATTTGAGTAAGTTTCTCTTCTTCTCTTCTTCTCTTCTCCTCTTCTCTTCCTCTTCTGATTTTCTCTGCTTGTTCACTGTTCAACTCCTTTTTTTTAGATGATAACAGTTTGCTATATTCAAAAGCGCAAAGGCTGTGCATGCCATAATTACATAGGGGATAACCAAAAATATACATCAATTTATCTATCTTCTTACAAAGACCCAAGAACATCTATTATAGCTTCTGAGTCCTCTATGTATTCCAGTTTACACCAAAGATGAAAAAGCAGTAGGCAATTCATTTTAATCTTCTGCATTGAGTTAGCATCGTCTTCAAAACATCTTGAATTCCTCTCATTCCAAAGCGTCCACCATATGCATGCAGGAATCATACCCCATCTCTTCTTCTCACTTACAGATCTTCTCCCCTTGTTCCAGCATGACAACATTTCCATGGTGCTATTGGGCTTGACCCATTGAATCCTTGTTAGTGCTATAAATTTGTTCCAAACCTGAGCCGTCACCGAGCTGTGCAGAAAAAGGTGACTGTTGGTTTATTCCTCCCTTCCGCATAAGTGACATTTAGCACAAAGATATTCCCCTTCTCCTCAAATTATCCTGTGTTAAACAAGCCTTTCTAGCAACCAACCAAACAAAACATGCCACTTTGTAGGGTATTCTTACTTTCCATATGCGTTTCCAGGGACAAAGATCAACAAAATATTAGTTTGATTAAGCATCTGATAGGAAGACTTTACTGAGAACCTTCCTGAGCTGTGCCCCAACCACCACACCTTGTCTACATCCTGATTGACCCCAGTGAATTGATTGAGTTTGTTGTAAAAATCTGCAATTATAGTGATTTCCCAATCATTTAAGAGTCTTCTATAAGTGAGATTCCACCCTTAGCTGACCAAACCTCGTTCACAGTGGCCTTCTGCTGCTGATTTATTGAGAAAATGTCTGGGTACATTGTCTTAAGAGGCTCATGTCCCAACCAATTGTCTTCCCAAGAAGAAATGTTCTGTCCAATACCCACTTTATAGCTGATTTTGTTGTTGAACATTTGCCAAAGATTTCTGATTGTCTCCCAGACACTAACCCCATAGGTAGTGTTTACTATCTTTGTTTTCCAGGGCCTTGCCTCTCCATACTTATCTTTAATTACCATCCTCCATAATGATTGTTCTTCTGTTGTGAATCTCCACAGTCATTTCATGAGTAAGCTTTGGTTTTGTTTCCGAAAATTTTTTATTCCCATGCCTCCCTGCCTCTTGCTAAGAGTGACTGTCTTCCACTTAACTAAATGAAACACTCTTCTTTCTTTGTTGCCTTGCCATAGAAATTTTCTCCTTAAAGCATCCATTCTGCTTTCAACTTTTGGAGGGATAGGGAACAAAGACATCATATAAGTAGGAAGGGCATCCAGTACACTATTGATAAGTACTAGCCTGCCTCCTAAAGAGATATATTGACTTTTCCACCTTGCTAGTTTCTTTTCACATTTCTCCAAGACCTTATTCCATATATCAATGGATCTACACTTAGCCCCCAAAGGCATACCAAGATAAATAGTTGGAAAAACACCAATTTCACCACCAAGAATCCCCGCAAGTTGTTGAATCTGCCGAGGTTCATAAACCGGGAAAATTAGGCTTTTCCCCCGGTTAATATGAAGCCCTAATATGCCTTCAAAGATTGTAAGAATAACTCTCAGCATCCTTATCTGAGTCTATCTCTGCATCACAAAGAATAATGGCATCATCTGCGTAGAGGAGATGTGATATCTCCAGACTTTCACCTGGTCTGTTGTTTAGCCTGAAACCCCTGATCCAATTATTTTGTTGTGCTGTGTGGAGCATGTCGTTCAATCCCTCCATAGCTATAATGAACAAAAAAGGGAGATAGAGGATCCCCTCGCCTCAATCCCCTGTGTGAGGGAAAGAAACCTTCAGGCGAGCCATTAACCAACACTGAAAATCTGGCAGTGCTAATACAAAATCTGATCCAATTGGTCCATTTTGTACCAAAATCCATCTGTCTCAACATGTTTATTAAGAAGTCCCAATTAACGTGGTCAAAGGCTTTTTCTATATCTAACTTGTACAAGATTTCTGGCTTCTTCTCCTTCAATCTAGAGTCAACACATTCATTGGCAATAAGAGCAGCATCCATGATTTGCCTTCCTTTAATAAAAGTCATTTGATGTTTGCCAACCAGCTTAGAGATCACTAATTTAAGTCTTTCAGCCAAAAGTTTTGAGATAATTTTATACACACTACCTATCAGACTTGTAATCCTTTAATTCTTTTGCCCCAATTTACTTTGGAATCAAAGCTATGTAGCTGGCATTTAGGCTCTTTTCAAAGAACTCATAATTCTGAAAAGCTTGCAATATGTCTCCTTCAATGATATCCCAGCAATTGGAATTGAAACCCATAGTAAAACCATCAGGACCTGGGCTTTTATCAATAGCACAGAGTTTGAGGCAGTCATGCACCTCTTGTTCCCCGAAAGGTCTTTGAAGCCATTCTTTTTCTTCATCAATGATTGCAGGACCGTCCACCATGTTAAAGTTTGGTCTCCAGAATTCAGACTCCGTAAAAAGATGCTGATAAAACCTTACTATCTCTCCTTTAATAGCAACAGGATCTTCCCCTGTTACACCATTAACCACTAGTTGATCTATGTTGTCGTACCTCTTGTGTGCATTTGCTGTCCTGTGAAAAAATTTAGTATTTTTGTCTCCCTCTTTCAACCACAAGGCCCTGGACCTTTGCCTCCAAGCAATCTCCTCATTTTTTTGCCACCTCTTCAAATTTCATGAACAAGTTGGCTTTCAATAAAACTTCCTCTCCATTCAATCTTTCTTCTTTTCTATTTTTTTCAATTTTTATTTCTCTGTTCTGCCCTATTTTATGCTTGTGCTCTGTCTTCTTCTTTTTTAGTTCCTGTTCTTCACCGTTCACTGTTCTACTCCTTTTTTGGTTAAGGCTGTTCGACTCCTCTCCTATGTTCTCTTCTTCTTTTCTATTTTTTTCAGAACTTATTTCTCTGCTCAACCATGTTTTCTAATTTATGATTGTGCTCTGTTTTTTCTAAATTTCTGCTGTTTTTCTCTGTTCTATGTTCAATGTTTAACAGTTCTGTTTTTGTCATTTTTTTGTCGTTGTTGATTATAGTAAATTCAATCTTATTATTCAATGGCATCAGGCAAAAAAAAAAAAAAAAATCCAGCTTGGGCGTATGGAGTTGCAATTGGCAGTAGCACAAAAGTGCAATGTATCTTTTGTCAAAATATTATATAATGGTGGAACATATCACAAGAGACATCTAATTGGTGGTTTTAGAGATGTCAAAGAATGTCCAAGTGTTCCGGATTCTGTTAAGGAAGAAATTACAGAGTGTTGCGAAAAAAATGAGTTAAAAAATCCAGTGAGCCATGTAGCATCGATGATTAATCTTCTTGATGAAAATAGTCAAATGGATGAGGATGACCTTGAAGTGAATGATATATCAATGAGGCCGCCTCCCTCAACGCCGATAGTTTTGGTGAATTCATTGAGGCCGTAGGCCAATATGGACAAGGAAAGAAGCCCCCTACCTATCACGAAGTAAGAGTTCCTTATCTAAAAAAGGAGGTGGAGAAGACAAACAAGATTGTAGAGGAGCATAAGGTGCAATGGCAAACTAATGGTTGTTCCATTGTGATGGATAAATGGACAGCAAAAAATGGAAAAATGGTCATTAATGTTTTGGGGAATTCTCCGAAAGGTAGTGCATTTCTTGAATCTTATGATGCTAGTAACTCTTCAACCGATTCCAATAAAATGTACAACTTCTTTGAGAAGACAATATTGAAAGTTGGAAAAGAAAATGTTGTTTAACTTGTTACCGATAACGCAAGTGAGAATAAAAAAGCGGGTGACATGTTGAAAAGGGGGTTTTCCCGAATATGTTTTGGACTCCTTGTGCTGCACATTGTATCAACTTGATGTTTGGTGACATTTTCAAGTTAGCCCCATATTCTACAAGTGAACAAATGGTTCTAATTTTCTATTTTAACCTTAATGTTAATTGTTTATACTTATTAACTATGAAATTTGATTTCCTACCGTTTTTGCTAAGGCGATCAAGATACATTCTTACATTAGTCAGAGGCCGTTGTTGTTGAACATGATGAGAAGATACACAAACCAAAGAAATTTAGTGAAACCGGCTAAGACAAGATTCGCAACAGCTATCATGACTTTGCATAGTTTTTACCTGCAAAAGAAAATTTGCGAACCTTGTTCATGTCAACCGAATGGAGTGAGAGTATCTATGCAAAGGAAGCTCATGGGAAAGAAGTTGCGAGATATATTGTTGGTCCATATTTTTGGAATGACACTGTTCAAGCACTTAAAGTTGCTAATCCTTTGGTTACTGTACTTCGTTTGGTGGATGGGGAGAGAAAACCACCAATGGGATACATTTATGAAGCCATGGATAGGGCTAAAGAAGCTATTGAGAAGGCATTTGATCATGATAAGAGAAAATACGGGAGAGTTTTTGAAATCGCTGATGAAAGGTGGACGGATAAGCTTCATCAACCTTTACATGCAGCAGGGCATATTTTGAACCCCGAATTCTTTTATACAAATAACGAGAAGAAGACTTTATTAGATAAAGAAGTGTGCAAGGGGTATCATGCATGTGTTGCGAGGTTGGTGCCCGATGAAGCAATGCAAGACAAAATAGGGGAAGAGCTTGGTGTGTATATGCAAGCCGATGGAATACTTGGATTAGCTTCGGCCATTAGAGCCAGAACCAAATTGGCACCAGGTGAGCAAGTTGTTTCAATTGTTTTACTAATTAGAGCTTTAACTTCTAAAATAATACTTCCACGGTTGAATGGTGGATGCAATTTGGTTAAAAAGTTCCAAACTTGCAACAATTTGTTATTAGAGTTCAAAGCCTAACTTGTAGCTCATTCGTATGCGAGAGAAATTGGAGTGTTTATGAACATGTGAGAAGTTATATTACATTATTACCAAATTAAAGTGTATCTCAATTGTTGTCACATGGGCGTTTTCTGTCCGCCGAAAACATTGCCTGCTGTGCGGCAGTCAAGTCCCCACTTGGCTTCAGCCTTGCCCGATTTTCTTTCGCTTTCGAGGTTTAACACTTAAAATCAATTCAAGGCAGCATAAATAAGTAAAAGCACACAGATTTACGGGAACCCTTTCCCAACCTTTTATAATAAATCAATTACAAAGGAAATTCTCGAGTTTGGATTTTGCCCGACAGTCGTCAAGTCTCATTATTATGGGGATTTTGCCCGACAGTCGTCAAGTCTTCCCCTAATAATGAGACTTGACGAATGTCGGGCAAAATCCGTGTCAAAGGTTTGTACATTGCCCCTTGGCATGGGTTTGTGAGAGTGTTGGCAAGCAATATACGGAGCTGGGTGTGTGTCTAAGTTAGTGATGGACTTAGACAAGTCAGCTAGGCAAGGTGCCTTGAGTGTTGGCAAGGCAGCCTTGGTACCTAGGGAGGGAAATAGCAAAGATATAGGCATAGGGTTGTCTATGTCAAGGCTTGAGCATGGCAAAATATGTGTCATTGCCTTGCCAAACGAGTGGGCAGCACGAGACGCCTTAGGCGGGGGCTTTTATAGGGCACAATCGTGCAAGTGTGGGCTATTTTTGTGAGTTGGTGCCTACCAAGGGTGGCAGCACCTTGGCAAACTCGAGAATTTCCTTTGTAATTGATTTATTATAAAAGGTTGGGAAAGGGTTCCCGTAAATTTGTGTGCCTTTACTTATTTATGCTGCCTTGAATTGATTTTAAGTGTTAAACCTCGAAAGCGAAAGAAAATCGGGCAAGGCTGAAGCCAAATGGGGACTTGACTGCCGCACAGCAGGCAGTGTTTTCGACGGACAGAAAACGCCCATGTGACAGCAATTGAGATACACTTTAATTATCATGCGTACCAGTTGTCACAGGGGCATTTTCTGTCCGCCGAAAACACTGCCCGCTGTGCAGCAGTCAAGTCCCCACTTGGCTTAAGCCTTGCCCAATTTTCTTACGTTTTCGAGGTTTAACACTTGGAATCAATTCAAGGCAACATAAATAAGTAAAGGCATACAGATTTACGGGAACCCTTTCCCAACCTTTTATAATAAATCAATTACAAAGAAAATTCTCGAGTTTGCCAAGGTCACAGGGGTGATTTATGTCACTCGAATTCTGTCCGAGGTTCGCCTCCGTGCGGCAGCCAAGCCCAGCCTTGACTTCAGCCTTTCCAACACTTAGTTTTATTTTAGGGATGTTTCGAACTTAGAATGAAAATAGGCAGCAAAAACAGTAAATAAAGGCACACACGATATACAGAAATTTCTTCCCAACTCGTATTAATATGTGAATACAAGAACACAATAGACAACCCTATGGCCAAGACAAAGAATTCCCTGCCCAAAACGATTTTTCCACCCTAGGAAATGACTTAGACGATTTTGGCTTCACAATGCCGTAAGACTAAGTTTCCGCCCCGTTTTTGGACACTCTAGGCACATATTTATAAGGCTACAATCAGTTGACAAGCCCCAACTAATGAGCAAACATATTAAGACAAGTACAAAAAACACGCCCCATTTTTAGGCCATGATCAGCATGTCTTGGAAGAGGTTGCAACTGCCAACTGCCTCCCATGTGCTTTGCACATGTTTTCCAACTGCTGCTTGTGCACAGCATGTGCCTGTTTTTCGCCCAGCTGCTTTGTGCCCAAGGCTGGCATTGCGCCCAGCCTTGCCTTTGACACTGCTCCGCACCAACGTCATTGCCCCAGCTCGCCACCCACTGACTTAGCCGCACACGTTCATTGAGACAATTGCCCGCTTATGTCAAGTCGCTCCCAACTTGATTAAATCTACCCGCATCAATTGTCATTGCTTGTCCCGCATTGCCTTGCATTGCCTTGCCATGTCTTTGCCCCTGCTTTGACATGGCTTTGCCTTGCCATTGTTTTGCAAACCCGCACGTCCAAGTAAAATGCGCCTTGCTTCCGTTCAAAGTGCATTTGTCAACCCCGCATAATCCGTCATGCCGAGCAGCCCATCATGATGTTGCCCAATTTTCAGGTTGTGAGCCAAGGCCACCATGAAAATCCTTGTCACAACCCACACCTGCCGATGACCTTTGTCAAGGAGCTAACGAACCACCCAACCAGAAGAATTCGTCTTAATTACTTTCTACAACTTATATGCAGATTCATACTAAGAAGAGGAATAGGCTTGAGCTAAAGAAACTCAATGATCTCAACATTGGCTCGTTGTTACAAAGCTCGCAATATCATTGATCCAATTTTATTGGATAACATTGATGAAGCAAATGAA
The DNA here is from genome assembly GCF_001879085.1 of Nicotiana attenuata. NCBI lineage: Eukaryota > Viridiplantae > Streptophyta > Magnoliopsida > Solanales > Solanaceae > Nicotiana > Nicotiana attenuata. Next base: position 234,793 of record NW_017670245.1, read on the forward strand.
TGGTTAACCGGAGCCCCCCAAAATCATGAACAAGAAGAAGAATAAGTACATGAAGGAGAAGGTCTCACTTTTGGTCATGTTGCTATTGCAAGTGGAGTTAAGTAAAATGTTTATGGTTTTAAGGGAAGTACTTAGGGGAGTACTTTAAGGAGCAAATAAAGAGTATCTACAAGTTCAAGTAGAACCCTAATTGATGAAGCCTCCGAAGAAGAAGATGACCAATATAATAACTCGAACATAAGGACACTTCAAGAGTTTGGAGATCTTGTTGAAGAATAGGATGTTGCTCCTTTTGTGAATTTGTTTTGCATTTGCTTAATATGTTATGACTTTTGAGGATTATTGACCATCTAGTTTTAGTATCTATTATTTACCTCTTGATTTAAGAATTAAAACATTTGCTTAATTTGTTATTTTTATTGAGTTCTTGGTCATTTATCTATGCCTATTTAAATTTTTTTATTTATGTGTTAAATTGCGCTTCACATGATAAAAGCGCGCGCTTCGCTTCACCCTTCACGCTTTTTTCCGCTTCTCGCTCTCCAAAACACTGGGTGTACCAAAAACTAATAAAACAAATGGATATTCTAAAATGTGTAAAATAATATTCCTTTGTTTATTTTCTTTATCGCATACATTAAGTGAAGATATAGTCATTGTGCCTAACTCAACCCCAGAAGCTAGCTCATGAGGGAAGGATTGCCCAAGTCTATATAAGGAGACCACCAACCCATTCCCTAATTAGTGTGGGACTCTAACCCTAGAAGCTAGCTCATGAGGGGAAGATTGCCCGAGTCTATATAAGGAGACAACCAACTCATTCCCAATCAGTGTGGGACTCTACCCCAATCTAATATCCGAGGTCATATCTTTACATGGTATCAAAACCACTAGTGCTCAAAAATTCTTCTTTCTTGTTAAAATTTTTAGAGCAGATTTTGATTCTTTTGGTGTTGTTAGATTTCTTTGATACCCAATATTGTGTTGGATTGCCTGATTGGTGAGGCTTCTCTATTTAATTAAAATTTTCCTTTTGTTGGGAATTTCCTCTGTTGGGGTCAGATTCGTCTGATCTGTTTGAATGGTTTATTGGTTTTGTTCCACAGAAGTTTTGCTGGGTCAGATTTGAAACTTTTGGGTGGCATCTTTTTTTGGATGATATTTATCTTATCCTCAAATATTAGCGGTTTGGGTTGCTATTTTGTGAAGCTTTGATATTCTCTTTGTCATAAGAATCTTTAATTAGGAAAACGGCTAAGGTTGTTGTTGCTAATAGGCTATCATCTACTAAAACAATTCTGGTCTCGGCGGATGAGTTTGCAAAATTCTCTCGGTATCGATAATCACTTTAGGAATCCACTTCCGGTTACTACCCTAGCTGAGTCACGTAACACACGTATTATTTCCTCTTCAAGCAAGTGAGTGATTGATTTAGGTGCCACTAATCACATGACAACTAATCCTTATATTTTTTCTAGCTTTCAGCCATATAAAGCACCCTCTTCAAGCACCCTCTCCCGTTACTGTAACTGATGAGTCAATCTGTAGCCTTGTGGGATCTGGTCTATTAAACAAACCTTCAATATTACATTGTATTAAGACTACTAAAACTAGCCTTTAATTTGATTTTTGTGAGCAGACTTACGAAGGACCTAAATCGTTCTATCGTAGTTTTTCTTTTTTTTCTGATCATTATCTATTTCAAGATCTTGTGACAAAGCAAATTAGTGGTAAATGGCTGTATTTGATGGTCTCTATATCCTTGATGAATGGATGTCTCAGACTGTTGCTTGTTCTAGTGTCTTATCTCCATTTGAAGCACATTGTTAGGTCGGACATCCCTCTCTCCCTATGTTGAAAAAGCTTTTTCCTCAGTCTTAATTCTTCGTTGGATTGTAAGTCTTGCCGGTACAAAAAACACCATCGTAGCTCGTTAAGTCCAAGGGTTAATAAACGAGCTTAGTTTGCTTTTGAGTTAGTTCGTTGTGATATTTGGGGACCATGTCATGGCATATCCAAAACTGGATATAATTATTTTGTTACTTTTGTGGATGATTATTCTCGAACGACCTGGATTTATTTTACGAAGAACCTATTGAAGTGTATTCCCACCTTTGTGCCTTTTGTGCTAAAGTGAAAACTCAATTTAGTGTTTTTGTGCGCATACTAAGGAGTGATAATGCTAAAGAATATATGTCAGACTCATTTTGGACCTTACGAGATTCTACACCAGATGGCTTGTGTTGATACACCCTCTGAAAATAGAGTTGTTGAGAGGAACAATAGACATTTACTTAAGACAACTTGGGCATTCCTAATCCAAGAAAAGGTTCCTGGACAATTTTGGGCTGATGCGGTCTCTACGACTTGTTTTCTTATTGATCGCATGCCATCTAATGTTCTTGTTGGTGGTGTGTCTTACGATGTTCTTTCCCCAAAAAATCAATATTTCTAGTGGAGCCTAGATATTTGGAATTACATATTATTGAGCAACATTCGACTATTGTGTCTCATGAGTCAGCAATTACTCTATCTACTCCAACAAAAGTTTACTCAGGTGAGAGACCAATGATATATGTCCTGCATCAGTTCCTTCATCACAGGATCCTCCTCAACTTGATCCTACACAGGAAACACCTTTCGACTGTTGTATGCGAAGGTACACGTCAGTGCAAATCCACATATTACATTGCTAATTTTATTTATGACTACCACTAATTTCCTGCGTAGTAATTTGATTCGCTCTCTGGACTCCATCTATGTACCTAAAACAAGAAAGCTGACCTTGAACCATTCTAGATGGTGTGATGCAATGCTTGAGGAGATACATGCTATATAAAACCACACTTGGGATTTAGTGAATTTACCCAAAGAAAAGGAACCAGTAAGATGTAAATGTGTTATCAAAGGCAAAAAGCGCAAAAAAGCTCTAAGGCCTATTGGGCTTTAAGTGTAAAGCGCAAATAAAGTGTGGTCTTTAATGAAGAAAGGCGCAAATAGAGAAAAACTACAAATATGTATGTGTAATCCAAAACTAATATCAATAAGCAAGAATACCGAATACATGGACAAAGAAATTGAAGAACTTTTACGCTAAAGTAAAATATTAGTGGTCCAATATCCCCTTTTCAGGATTACGCTCATTTGCATAGAAAAGTATATTTTAGAGCCTTGATGACAACACTGAAGTGCCCGCTAAGTGAGGTTGCTAAGCGAAGCGAAGGGCTCAACATGTTTTGAGTCTCGCTTCAGGACTTAAGCATGCTTTAAGAGTCCCTTTGATAACAGCGGGATGTAAGTAGGTCTTTGAATTAAAAGTTTAATCCGGATGGCTCTGTGACAAGACTTACGGCAAGACTTGTGGCTAAAGGATATGCTCATACTAATGGCGTGGATTATTCAAACACCTTCTCCCCAGTGGCCAAACTCACTTTCGTCCGCTTGTTCTTTTGTACATTGGCTTTTACATCAATTGGATGTCAAGAATGTATTCCTTCTTGGTGATCTCCACGAAGAGGTGTATATAGAGAAACCATCCGATTTTTTTGCTCGGGGGAGTATGGAAAAAGTACGTCATTTGAAGAAGTTCTTATATGGCTTGAAGCAAAGTCCTCGGACTCAGTTCCGCAACCTTTAGCGGTCAAGAGACTAGTTTGCGGCAAAAATCGAGGATGTAGTTTAAGAAGGGGGATTCTAATACAAAAAAAAATCATGGGGTTGCGATAGCGAATAGGAGAGGAACTTCATTGACTCCTTAGAAGTGAATGGAGTGGTGTTTGAAGGGGAGGAGAAAGTTTTATTTTTTTTGGATAAGGTAAAAGTTTAAGGGGAGGAGGAAGTTAAGGGGGCTATCGTAGAGTATTATGATCAGTTGTTCAAGGAAGATGTGAGTTGCATACTAAATTGGGGGGGGGGGGTAGTGTTTTGTCAAATAGGGAAAGGAAAGAGAGAGTGGTCGGAAAGGGCAATAGAAGAAGAGGTGAGGGAAACGGTGGTGAGTTGTGTGGGAGACCAAGGTTAAGGACCGGATGGTTCACTTAAGCTTTTTTCCAACAACGTTGGAAGATAGTCAAGGGAAAGTTGATGGAGACTATTGCGGATTTTCGAGATTCTGGAGAGTTCGAGGATAACTGCAACTCACATGGTCAAACAAGTGCACGATATTCATGCAAAAGTCAAACAAAAACTTTGAAAAGACTAATTCTAAGTACAAGGCAGCTGCCAATAACATTGTTGCTACCTTTGAAGAATGAGATGATGTTATGGTGTTTATGCAAAAAGAAAGGTTTCCATTGGATACTTATAACAAGCTCCAACAAAAGAAGTATCGTCCTTATTGCATTCTAAAGAAAATTAATGATAATGCATATGTGATCGATTTGTCGGATACCTAAGTTGCTCAGACACGGGTGCGGGTGTCTGACACGGGTGTGGATCTTTAGGACGGATCCTTCGAGATGTAAATTCTAATATTTGGGGATACGGATCCTAATACGGATACGGGTACGGGGATCCGGCTAAAAACAATTCACAAAAATAAAAATATAAAATATCTCTAAATTATGAGAAATTTTGTGGAATACTTACATATAGCTTGTAAAGTGTGGATTTCTTTTTTGTTCTCAAGTTGTAGATAAGTAAAGGATTGATTTCCTAGATAAGGTATGTTATTTTCTTCAAATTTCCCCTAGTTTTGGTTCTGATTTCAGGAATCAAATTGTATCTCGTCTCGCATTTTTCCGTCCGTCGTGGTCAAAATACCCAAATTGTTTTACCAGATCCGGTACGGACATCCACACCCATACTAGTGTCGTGTTGACACGGGTGCGGCACCTAAACTGCCGTGTCGGAGTAACTTAGTCGGATACCACGAAAATTTTCAAGAATTTTGAAGTAGCTGGCCTTTCACCTTATCATCCATCTAAGGGACCACTCTATTCGGAAGTTGCAGTCAACTCGGGGATGAGTTCTTTCCTGAGAAGGGGAGAATTGATGCAGAAGATCAAGCATAGAATCGAATTAATGAAGAAATCAGGCAGAGAATCAAATCAGCTGATTTACGAAATTTCCAATTGGGAGATTCTTTCCTGAATAGTATTGCATCAATCTTGGGTGGGAAGGATATAGTGTACCTTAGCTTTTATTGCATTTGATTTTCTATTTTAATTCATCGAGTAATGAGAAGATTCTAGTATTGGGGGTTGGCCTATAAATAGTCCCTTTAGCAACTATTGTAATTAAGTGAATAACAATTCTCTCCTTAAGGTTTCTCTGTAAACACTTGTATCTTCTCTATTTAAGCTTTGCCAAGAGCAAGCTTTCTTTGATAGACTATTCGTAAAATAGTCTTTCTATCAATCTAATTGTTTCTTAGTTTACTCGTCCTACATCAAATTTTGTTATACACTGTAATTGTACTCAGTTGTCTTACTTTTTCCAATCAAGGGTTTTGCTTTTCCAATTTTAATGTATGGCAGGAAGAGCTTGAAATTTTTGTAGCTCCCTACTTCATATTATTATATGTGGTGTGAGATAGAGTAGAACTTCAAGGGATAAGAACAGACTCCAATTCACCCAGGTAACGTAAAATAATCAAAGTTTCACAAATTGAAGAAAAAGGCTAAATTGCTATCCTCCTTCCTTAACTAGGAATGATGCTCTTCCCTAACTATTTTTGAACATCTGAGGGTCAATTGTGACATGCCTCCACAAATTAAAGGAGTGAGTGCATGCATAGCATGTATATACCTTCTCTGACTCCTGGCAGATAGTGTGACGGCCACTAAACATAGCAGCAAGCATCGAGTCAGGCTCTCGCTGCGTGAGGGTATCCAGTGTGGTGCAAAACTTCTTCCCTCCTTTAAATAAGAATTATAGGATCACCAAAAGGAGATTGTGCGTGAGAAAATGACAAGGAAAAATCCTACAGTAATATTTCTGCATGACAAATTCTTCAGCATTGTCCTTCCGTATTCAAGTAACAATATGAAGACATTCAACATATTAATTGTTATACTCATCTCAGACCCAAATAGATTTCTGCTTCTAATATTGCATCTTATGCTTCATTTACTGTACATTTACTGTACAGTGAGAAAATGGAAAACCTATGAATTAAAGGGGAAAAAAAGAGTACTACTTGCAAGATAGTTCCTAAAAGGATTCATCGGATGTACAGTGATAAAATTGGAAGATAGTGCAGAAAGGCCAGAAATCAGCTTTTTGTCTAAATTTAAATATGAAATAGAATAGCTGTACATTACGATTCAAATCATCAAATGTCTAAGCATAAGAGCGAGGGAGGGAGGGTATACCGATATTCAGACGAACCATGGAAGAGGAGGAGCTATCGGAGTGATCGGCCATTTTCGCTTCCTTCCTAGGGTTGAGTTTGGGGTCGGGGATGGATGATTCAATGCACCGAAACACAGTCTCCTTCAATAGGCGAAGCTGATTCTTCTTTCTAGTCCTCGAAACTTTTCACTCTTGCCCCTCTTTGTTTTAAGTAATTTTCACTTTAACCCCTATACTTCCCGTATTTAGGAATACTCTACTATAAGCAAAAATAAACTCCTCCTCTTCACAAGTAATTTTTTGAAAAATACCTCGGACAAAAGCAATTTTTATTTTATTTTTTTAAAAAAAAACAATTTTGTTGGCCAAACAGTCCATAAGACTACTTCAATTTTAAAGTTTGTAGTATTGAAAGTTATTGCATAAAGTTTACACTTATTTCTTGGCTATAGGTCTTGTGTTTTTAGATGAGAAAATGACAAAAGTAGGACATTAATTTATAAGCAATGGTCTTAATATTTCGCATTCCGGGTAGGTCATCTACCAAAGGGCAAACTTTCAAAGTCAAAGGTCAAAAGTTTTGTTAAACACAAAAATTTGGTAATTGGTAAGGTGACTTACTTCACATGTCAAAAGTTCAAGATAAGCTTCTTCCAGGGTTATTTGTATTATTGACTTAATCATTATCATCATTGAGAAGAGTATTACTTTTGGGAGATCATAATTGTGTCAATGACTATACAATTGTAAAATTTTGATATTAATGGAGGTTAATTGGGAGATCATACATTACTTATTACACATAAGAATTTTAAACCAATTATCTGATGTGAGTATAGTGATTTTTCGTACATACTGAGATGTGCATCTTTTTTACATCTTTATAGAAATTGCAATAATCATCCAAGAGGATGGCTTGACGATTTTAAAGATTGGGTAACAACCTTTGAAACTAAAGTTTATATTTTATTAAGTGAATTCTTTTCCTCTTCTTAAACCTTATTCGATAGAATTACTATTGTGCTAGTGAAATAGAAGATAGTAGATGGCACTATAGGCATGTAAATTTTATTAGAATTAAATTTATTAAGTAATTTGGACAATATTTTAAATTCAAGATATATTGGTCCAAATAAATAATTATGGACTAATATAATTGAATTAATTATATAGGCCCAACACATATGGGATAAAAAATAAGTCTTAATCCATTGGGCTAGCCCATTTAATTGGGCTAAAGTGATGAGCCCACTTCATTAAGCAGAAGATGTCATCTTCCTATAGGCCCAAGTTTGGGGTCACGTGTCAAATGACGTGGCACGCCAAGTCAAACTGAAGATCCAATAAGATCATGTCACGTGTCAAAATGACAAGGCATGCCGAGTCACATTTAAAGGCCAATGAAACTGCGCCACGTGTGCAAGTGACATGTTCAGGCCAATCAAATGTGGCGTTGTCACATGATGATAGGCTATAATTGCGTATTTTAGTCGCTTATTACACTCTAATTTACTCCACTTTAATTGAGTTTGAGCTCAAATGATAGTGAATTGCACTTAGTACGTGTTTTATGCCTTGCAGGAAGTGATCCTGAGCTCAAAAGCTAATTTGGAGCTAAATTGATCAATTTGGAGCTTTGAAGTCTGAGTAAAAGCCCAATACGTTAAGCGGGGATCGTGTTCGGGAGTCGTGTACCAAGTCTGGATGTTAAAAGAGGACGAAATAAGTTTACTCTGAGAAAATTGCACTGCTGCGCCGCATGGGGCGCCGCAAGGCGCGGCGCAGCAGTGTAAAATGGTGCTTGACTTGAAAATATGAAGTTGCAGCTAAAATGCACTACTGCCGCCGCATGGTACGGCGCAGCCTGCGGCGCGGCTGTTCAGATTTTACAAAGCTAGGTCCTAGTTCGCGCAGGAAAGGGTTTTTTCGTCTGGGCCCGACCCTACTTGGTATAAGTACATGTAAAAACGCTATTTTGAGAGGTTGTACAGATTTGAGACATAGATTCGACCTAAGGAGGCAAGAACACATTGGGAGCAAGGCGGAGAATTCTTCTACGAGTTTTTCCTTCCTCTTCCTATTTTTCATTGTTGGTTATGACTTTTAGTATTGTAGTTTTACATACTATTATGAATAGCTAATTTGTTATCTAGAGTTTTGATAGAACCTTTTGTAGGATAAATTCTTGTTATTTTTATATAATTGAGCCGTAGTATTTTCTCTATTTGTTTAACTACGTGTTTGTTGTAGTTAATTGACAGGATCCTCAATTAGTTGTGCCTATTTAGTGTCCATAACTCGGGAGAGAGTGCATATTTAGGTAGTTGTTGAGCAACACCACTCCCAAAGTATAAGAGGGATCTATAAATGCGGGTTTAAAGGCGGGATTAGGGATAACGAAGCTTTGGGTGCAATCTAAAGTGAGCTCTAATAAACAAACCCAGCTAGCGTAACTCGGGAGAGTGCGTCTAGTAAATTGTGGTAATTACTCGGGAGAGAGTTACGACAGTCAGAGCGCTCGTGATCGGTAGAGAATACTTAAGCGAATTTATAGAAAACGCAGCGGGAAGGATTCCGACAATTGGGGAAATCATAACTCTAGACCTCCTTAATCTTTTCTCTAACCCTCAGTATCGTTAGTTGTTAATTTATTATTTTAATTTATTAGTTAATTAGTTAAACAGAAGAATCTTAATATCTATAAGTTAGGAATTGTTCAAGCTTGTCTTCTTGGTGATAGTAAACAGTTGTAGCTAAACCTTAGTTCTCTGTGGGATTCGACTCCGGACTTGTAAACCGGATTATATTTGCAGCGACCGCATTGTCCTTTTTATAAGGCATAGTTGGGCGTGATCAAATTTTGGCGTCGTTGCCGGGGAACTAACGGTGTCGTTGTAGGTGTACATATTGCTAGGTTTCAAGTTTGAACTTTTATTTTATTATTTGATTTTTTTTTAATTTTTTTATTTTAGTTTTATTTGTTTATTTAAGAAACATGACATCATGGAATTATGAGAATTTTGTTGTTGGTAATTCTACTTTTGATCCTCCTTATGCATATTGTGAAGGAAACCACCCAGGGCAAAATTATCAAAATATTCCTGAGAGCGAGTTTTGTGCACCAACTCAATCTTATGTGTGGAATATGTGTGATATATGTGGTGGTCAAGATGGTCACTTTCACGGTTGTGCTTATATTTCTTACCTTCCCCCAACCCCTTACTTTGATGGTTCTTTTTTTTTCTGGTGAAGTTAATAGGAACAAAGAACCCACGGAAGCTGACCTAAAGAAGATCGAAGATATGTTAAAGTGCATTTTGGAACAACAGAGTAAATTACTACTGCGGATAGAAAGGCAGGAGGAAACTATTCACAACTTGAAAGTTCACATGAGTCAACTGGTTGAAGTTTTTAATGCTCAACAAGCCAATATTGTGAATAGTATCCAAGAAGAGCGTGAATTAGATACAGAAATTGATGAGCTAGAGGAGGAGGCTAGAGTAGAACACCAACAATCAATCACATTAGATTTTGAGGATGTCGATGTTGTAGAAGAGATACTAGAGTCAACCAAGGATATTGAGGATACATATTTAGTTGACTCTATTGTCATTAGTGTTGAGAATGTAGATAGTCCCAATGTTCATGTAGTTGAGCGCATTGGTCCTCACTCCAAGCATTTTTCCACATTGTGTTTAGATGATGATATGGAAATAGAGTCGTCCGAGCCATTTGAAGAGTCAAGGAATGAGGAACAAAGTGCTTACATTTTGGAATTCTTCTTGCCAGAAAGTTGGGATTACACACCTCATATAAAGGCCAAGAAGTGCAGAATACTACATTATTTTATTGGGCCAGTCAGATTCGTTCCACCACCCCAGGAGCATGATCATAGAGCAGAATCAAAACTTGGGGTCCGATTCATAAGTTCAAAGTGGAGGCAGAAAGTGATTCACGTCGTGCCGCGACGTTAAATCAAGCGCTTGTTGGGAGGCAACCCAGCTTTATTACTTTCTTTTATTATTTTTTTTTATTTTTATTTTTTTAATTGTATTATTTTTGTAGTGTCAATTTTTTTATTTTCTAGGAGCATGGAAAGCAAAGGTATTGGAAGAATGCAACAGCAAACCAAATGGTTGGAACTAAGTGTGAGGTACCCGCACGAAGGACCAAGCTGGGGAGAAGTCTGAGTACCCCATGAGCTGCTAGTGCTTCGGCCTTTGGCCTACCAGGGAGTTTCTTTTACCCTCTTGTATGTATGGGTGTGCATTGGGGACAATGCACAATTTTAAGTGTGGGGTGAGGAGATTGTCTGGGTGACTTTTCATGCTACTTTAGCTGTCTTTATTTTTTTAAAACGATTGGACTTTTCCTGATTGACGGATCTTCTAGACAGTTTTCTTGAGAGAAGTAAGCTTAAGAAATACCAAAAGATTTTTTGTTTGTTAGTA
>NW_017670245.1:247501-250924 GCF_001879085.1 Nicotiana attenuata
TCTGGGCCCGACCCTACTTGGTATAAATACATGTAAAACGCTATTTTGAGAGGTTGGACAGATTTGAGACATAGATTCGACCTAAGGAGGCAAGAACACATTGGGAGCAAGGCGGAGAATTCTTCTACGAGTTTTTCCTTCCTCTTCCTATTTTTCATTGTTGGTTATGACTTTTAGTATTGTAGTTTTACATACTATTATGAATAGCTAATTTGTTATCTAGAGTTTTGATAGAACCTTTTGTAGGATAAATTCTTGTTATTTTTATATAATTAAGCCGTAGTAGTGTCTCTATTTGTTTAACTACGTGTTTGTTGTAGTTAATTAACAGGATCCTCAATTAACTGTGCCTATTTAGTATGCATAACTCGGGAGAGAGTGCATATTTAGGTAGTTGTTGAATAACATCACTCCCAAAGTATAAGAGGGATCTATAACTGCGGGTTTAAAGGCGGGATTAGGGATAACGAAGCCTTGGGTGCAATCTAAAGTGAGTTGTAATAAACAAAGCCAGCTAGCGTAACTCGGGAGAGTGCGTCTAGTAAATTGTGGTAATTACTCGGGAGAGAGTTACGACAGTCAGAGCGCTCATGATCGGTAGAGAATACTTAGGCGAATTTACAGAAAACGTAGCGGGAAGGATTCCGACAATTGGGGAAATCATAACTCTAGACCTCCTTAATCTTTTCTCCAACTTGTAGTATCTTTAGTGTTAATTTATTATTTTAATTTGTCAGTTAGTTAGTTAAACACAAGAATCTTAATACTTATAACATAGGAATTGTTAGAGCTTGTCTTCTTAGCAATATTGAACAACTGTAGCTAAGCCTTAGTTCTCTGTGGGATTCGACTCCGGACTTGTAAACCGGATTATATTTGAACGACCGCTTAGTCCTTTTTATAAGGCATAGTTGGGCGTGATAATCACACTTCAATTTGATTGGTCGGAAAGAGTTTGTTCTTATCACAACTCCTCCCTTCCACAACTATAAATAGGGGTCTTCATAACCCAGAAAAGACACCAAACATTATAACAAGAAGCAAGAAAGAGCTCGTGGATCACACGCTGCAAATTCCTCCACAAGTTTAAAGCTTCAAGCAATCAAGTTCAAGCTCAAGAACGAAGAATAAATCAAGTTCAAGCTCAAGAACGAAGAACAAATCAAGGTCAAGTTCAATCAATCAAGCTCAAGCTCAAGAACAAGATCATCGTTCTTGGCAACAACTACATATTCAAGATCAAGCTCAAAGGACCTTGAATTTATTTACAATTGGAAAGAAGAATCAGAGGATTCATAGAGATTGTACACTCATATTATTTGAAATAAAATACTACGATTGTTGCAATATTTTTCGGTCTTGATTTTATTTTCTTGACGCATATTTATTGTCTACAAATTCTGGCATGCCTAGTGGGACAATCTCTACCTCTCATCTCAACTTTTCAATCATCAAAGTTCAAGAACATTGAAATGGCTTCAAAGAAAATCAACTCCATTTCAATTTCCACCAAGGCTGCTAATTCCAGGTTCTATGCCGATGTGGAAAGCATCATCGATGATACCTTTGGAAGCTTTGGACCAGTTACGAGGAGCAAAGCAAGCTCGTTAGGACAGCATGCACCCCAAGTGCCGTCCGCATCAACCCCTATTTTCGGATCTTCATCCTCAAAAGGAGAAAGATCTTCCACAAACGCACCTGAAGGAGGAAGTGATGTTGCTGAAAAAATCAAGAAAACTCGTACTCTGCTTGACCTCTCTGGATCCAAGCACTCTGCTTTGAAGGAAGATGATGATGCTTCAAGTGATGGATCCTCCCCACTTATACCACATAGTGTGATCTAATCATGGATCAATCTGTGTGAAAATCTATGCTACTCTCCATCGTCCATGACAATCATGCAAGACATGATGACAAACACTTCATATGTGGAGGAGCAGTTGGCAAACTTGACGGAAGAAATCGCTGGTTTGACCAAGTGCATGCAAAATCAGGATGATAGAATCGACAAGCTAATAGCTAGGGTGGGAATCTTGATGGAAGAAGAATCTACCCACGCACCTGGCAAGCTCCAAGAAGTTCCAGAGAGTGATTCTCCCCAAAGACAAGTAGCATCCGCTAAGGCTATCCATGTCTCATCTGAAGGGATGATTCCAATCGATCAACTGAAGGAGTTCATTGAAGGAACCAGTAAGAAAAAGTATGAAGTTGTTGCCAAGTCCTCCCTTACATATGCAAAACCGTACACTGCAAGGGTCGATATGTTAAAGATACCTGCTGGTTATTAACCTCCAAAGTTTTAACAGTTTGATGGAAAAGGTAATCCAAAGCAATATGTGGCACACTTCGTTGAGACAAGCAGCAATACTGGGACCTATGGAGATTACCTTGTCAAGCAGTTTTTCCGCTTGCTAAAAGGAAATGCTTTTGACTGGTACACAGACCTCGAGGCCGGATCTATTGATAGCTGGGATCAACTAGAACAAGAGTTCCTCAATCGTTTTTATAGCACGAGACGTATTGTGAGTATGATAGAACTCATAAATACTCGTCAACGAAAAAGCGAACCAGTTATCGACTTTATCAATCGTTGGAGTAATGCAAGCCTCAACTGCAAAGAGAGGCTTAGTGAAGCTTCTGGCATAGAGATGTGCACCCAAGGCATGCATTGGGGACTCCGCTACATCTTGCAAGGTATCAAGCCTAGCACGTTTGAAGAACTTGCGACTCGTGCCCACGACATGGAGTTAAGCATGGCCTCCGCTGGAAACGAAAGGATGCCTATCTTTGAGCCTTATAAAGGGAACGATAAGCAAGAAGTTAGAAAATGGATCAAGTTGGTACCGAGGCCTAAAAACAAAGAAGCCATGAATGTCAATACATCACCTATGAAGTTTGATAATAGGTGAATTTGACTATAATCACACCTTAAATAATCACCTTCTTGTGTAGTTTTAATGCTAAAAGTGATGACAAAATGCTCTTATTAGTGCTTTTCATGATTTGTAGGTGATATATGTATAAAGACGGCTAAGGAGCAGTTTTGGAGTCAAAAGTGATGAAAAAGAGGCCAACTGTGAAATTTCCTAAGTGACCCGTGCAAAAACAGGCCGAAGATTCAGAGAACTGGATCCCCCGCGGTTCCACCGCGACCGCGGCAGAACCGCGGTGGGAAGCAGCTGCAGAAGTTCAGAGATTCCGCGAGGGTGTTTGGCCGCGGTTCTACCGCGACCGCGGCAGAACCGCGGCAGGCGCAGAAACTTCAGGGACCAAAGTGTCAATTATGGGATTTTTTAGACCTAAACCCTATTTAAAACATTAGACTTCGCCCAAGAGAGGCATGTATTGAGTTTTTAGGTTTCTTAGAAAGGAAAACAATTGTGAGAAAGTACTCTAAACATCTTTCTTCTTTTCTTTTGATTT
>NW_017670245.1:254833-255524 GCF_001879085.1 Nicotiana attenuata
GCCACCAGAAAAGCCAACTTCCCACTTCCCTTCATTGATCAAATGCTGGATAGATTGGCAGGGAGGTCACACTTTTGCTTCATGGATGGGTACTCAGGGTACAATCAGATCTCCATTGCACCTGAGGATAGAGAAAAGACCTCATTCACATGCCCGTACGGAATTTATGCCTTCAGGAGGATGCCCTTTGGTCTATGCAATGCACCCGCCACATTCCAACGGTGCATGATGGCCATATTTACTGACATGGTAGAAGATATAATGGAGGTGTTCATGGATGACTTCTCAGTGGTGGGGAACTCATTTGAGGACTGCCTAGTGAATTTGACGCGTGTGCTGAAACGGTGCATCGAGACTAACTTGGTTCTGAATTGGGAAAAATGCCATTTCATGGTACAAGAAGGTATAGTCTTGGGGCACCGGGTGTCAAGCAAAGGAATAGAGGTGGATAGAGCAAAGGTTGATGTCATAGCAAAGCTGTCGCCGCCAACTTCAGTCAAAGCTATAAGGAGCTTTCTTGGACATGTCGGATTGTACCGGAGGTTCATTAAGGACTTCTCCAAAATTGCCAACCCTCTCTGTAAGTTGTTAGAGAAAGATCACCCTTTTGTATTTTCTGATGATTGCAGGGTAGCTTTTGAGGAGTTGAGGCAAAGGCTGGTCACAGCACCCATAATCGTTGCCCCTGACT
>NW_017670245.1:687217-765313 GCF_001879085.1 Nicotiana attenuata
ATCTTCTTCATCTATCCAAATCTGGTGATAACTCGCGAAGCAATCTACAAAGGATTGGAGTTCATGCTTGGCGCAGTTGTCGATTAGGATGTGTATATTTGGCAGTGGAAAGTCATCCTTGGGACTTGCTCTGTTTAAATCTCGATAGTCAACACATACTCTGACTTTCCCATCTTTCTTTGGAACTGGCACAATGTTGGCTAACCAGGTTGGGTACTCAACCACTCTGAGAACTTTAGCTTTGATATGCTTAGTAGCTTCCTCCTTGATTTTCAGGCTCATATCTGGTTTGAATTTTCTGAGTTTCTACTTCACCGGTGGGCACATTGGATCGGTAGGTAACTTGTGAGCCACTATTGACGTGCTCAAACCGGTCATGTCATCATATGACCATGCAAAAATGTCCTCATACTCTTATAAGAAGCGGATGTACTCTTCCTTCTCTGTTGGTGATAAATTAATGCTGATGCGAGTTTCCTTAACAGTCTCGGCGTCCCCCAAGTTTACTGCTTCGATTTCGTCTGGTTGGACTTAGTTTTATTCTCGAAGTTTTCAACCTCCCTGACAACTTCCTCGGGTATCTCGTCTTCTTCATCCGAATCACTATCCTCATGTTGCATTGCCTCATTACATGTCACAGTCATCGGTTCATCAAGAAAAGTAATAACAACGTTGTAGAAAGAAAAGTGTAGAAAATAACAATGAATAATAAAGAGCAATGCATTTGATTAAAACTGAGAAACATCCAGACAAGTACGGCTTGATGAATCGAGCATTTATTTTGAAACAAATAAGTCTTTAAAACAAAGTTACTGAAATCTTAAATGCCTAGAATGGCTATATAAATAAAATCTGCCAGGCTACCCAGGGACTCGGCGGGCCCGGGATGGTGTGGCGGTCCAGTTCCTGAGAACAGCTCCCTTCTCCACATTCTGAATAGTGAGGCCTTCTTCCTCCTCCTCCTCAATTATTGCACTGCAGTCCATGTCTTCGTCCAACAGATTCTTCAGCCCAGCTAATGCCTCTTCTTCTGCAGTTCCCCATATTGTGTTAGCTTGGTGAAAAGCTTGATCCAGATGTGGCACCGGTTGCTCGAGAGGGTAATACGGTCCGCTCCATGGAGGCGACCAATCATTATACTCTTGCCGTGTGTACTGATATCCGAGCCCAAAGATAGTTCCATGACCCTTTAGTTGTATCGGTTTAGTAATACCCTGGAGGTTCTTCCCAAGCCCTTTACCTGGTTCATACCCAGACCATGCCAGTATGCTTTCTATTTTGCTACTCCACCATTTGTCTTTCTCAACGGCGTTGACACGTTCAATGTGATGATAGGTTTCCCCTCCTAGCCTCCTTCTGTTTTCGATAATCGGGATGTTTTGGCTGGTGTAAATGGGGTTACTCCCGTCCCCGTGAATGATCACCTCCTAATGGTTCCATTCAAACTTTACTGCCTGATGCAAGGTTGATGCCACAGCCCCAGCGGCGTGTATCCATGGTCGTCCTAACAGCAGATTGTAAGATGTAGATATGTCCAACACCTGAAACTCGACATCGAACCACGTAGGCCCCATTTGTAGACAGAGATTAATTTCTCCAAAGGTAGCTCTTTGAGACCCATCAAAAGCCTTCACGTTCATGGTCCCTTCTCGTATCTCGTATAGGCCCTTGCCCAACCTCTTTAGTGTTGTCAATGGGAAAATATTGAGGCTGGATCCTCCATCAATCAGGACCCTGGTAATGAAGTAGTCTTCACATCGCACTGTGATGTGCAGTGCCCTGTTGTGATTCAAACCCTCAGGCGGCAACTCATCCTCGTGGAAAGTGATTTTGTGACTTTCCAACACCTGTCCTACCATGTTAGCCATTTCTCCGCTTGTGATATTATTGGGCACATAAGCTTCGCTCAACACTTTCATTAAAGCATTCTTGTGCGCCTCTGAATTTTGTAACAGTGACAGGATGGATATCTGAGCTGGGGTTTTGTTCAAATGATCAATGACGGAATACTCCCTTGCTTGTACTTTCCTCCAAAGGTCATCTGGCCCTGTTTCAATGACAGGCTGCTTGGCAGTGGCATCCATACTTGGTCCTCCCAGGTGTTTAGGTGTATAGATTCTTCCGGTCCTAGTCATTCCTTGTGCGGCATCGGATTCCTCCATCTTTGCTTTCCTTTTTGCCTAGCTTTGGCAACATAATCCCAAGGTATCGCTTTTGAATTGAAAGGAGGTGTGTTTGATATTGTCACTGTAAAAAGGTGCGACCATTTCTACTTTAAACGGAACAGGGGTGGCCGCGGGTGGAGCCACCTCTACCTCAAATGAAACTGATGTGGCTACCTCAACCTCGATTGGCGACTAAGTTTGTACTACAATAGGAGTAAGTGTGACTGAGGGTTTAAAGTCATCACCTTCCCGAATAAGCCCAATCGACCCCTCAGGATCCCACTCTTCATTCGTCTCTATTACATGTATTCCACCGCCTTTATGATCAGGGAGAGGGTTGTTGCAAACATTGGGTGTGGCCTCCTTTGCCTGTATGACGTTGTTGTCAATCAGCGTCTGGATCTTGTCTTTCAATGCTCGGCACTCGTCAGTGGTGTGCCCCTTCATACCGGAATGGTACGCATAAGTTTTGTTAGGATTGACCCATTGGGAGGATTTCCTAATGCCACGGCGGGAACATGAGTGACGTAACCCACGGCTTTCAACCTTTCATACAGCTGGTCGATAGGTCCAGCAATAGCGGTGTATTGTTTGGGTGGCTTGCGGTCAAAATTGGGTCTTGGTCTTGGATAATTTAGCGAGTCGGAGGTGAATGGAAATGAGATGGTTGGGAGTTATAGGTATGATAGACAGTGGCTGGTCGGGAATATCTGGGGGATGATGGTTGATATGTAGGTGGTGGTGCTTGGTATGTGGATGGAGGTGTTTGATATGTGGGTGGAGGTGTTCGATAGGTAAGTGGAGATTTCGGGCCCTGAGCCACCATTACTGCCTCAACGTCTTTCTTCTTTGATATGTCGCCTGATTGCAATGCATTATTCGTGGCCTGTAATGCCTCAAAATTCGTTACAATCCCGCTTTTGATGCCTTCCTCAATTCTTTCCCCAAGTTTGATGATATCGGAGAATTTATGGTTTTCAATAACCATCAACCTTTCGTAATACTGCGGGTCCTGTGCTCCGACGAAGAACTTGTTCATCTATTCTTCGTCCAAAGATGGCCTGACCTTGGCCGCTTCCGACCTCTAGCGGGTAGCATACTCGCGAAAAGTCTCAGTGGGTTTCTTCTTAAGATTCTGGATGTAGAAAACCATCGGGTGCGTTTTCTGTGTTGAACCTAAATCGGTCCATGAAATCTGATGTCATACCTACCCAATTGGACCATTTCTTGGGATCCTAGCTGATGTACCAGGACAAAGCATCACCAGTAAGACTCCTCATGAAGAGTTTCATCCGGATCTTTTCATCCTTTTCGACCCCGACAAGCTTGTCACAATAGGTCCTTAGATGAACCCTAGGATCACCTGTACCGTCAAACATCTCGAACTTAGGAGGTTTGTACCCCTCTGGAAGTTCTACATCTGGCTGTATGCATAGGTCTTCATAGTTCAAACCTTCTATCCCTTTGCCGCCTTCGACACCCTGAACCCGACTTGTAAATTTCTTGAGTTCTTCAGCCATGTTTTTAATGAGCAGGTCCTTCTCGAAGGATTCTGGTGTATAGGGAGTTGGCTGAGTAGAGTGAGGTACGGTCTCAACATATATAGGGTTGTTTTGATGAGTGCCAGGGACTTGGGTGTAATGATGATCATTGGTTGACTTTTGAGGATCGGGAAAGGGTTGTGGTGTGTTTTGGGGAGTGTGGTGAGTGGCGGTTGGTGGGTACTAAATTGATTGGTGGTGGTGTTGTGTTGGAGTTGGTGGTGGTAAGGGATTGAGATTTTGAGGTGGGGTTGTGCATTAATGTGGTGCAGGAGGGTTTTGTGGGTGTTGGTTTGATGTGTTTTGGGGAGGTACTGGGTTCTTTGTGTTTTGTTGGTTGATGTCGGGGACATTCAGGGTGAGTGATAAGTTCGCCAAGTTGCGAACCTGCTCAAGCTCTCCTTGTAGCTCCAGTATCTTTTGTTCCAATCTCAAGACTAGATCATTTGGTGCCGGAATACTCCGGCCGTCTGAAGTCTCTGTGTTCTCAACATTCTCCTTTCGAATACCACATAAGTCGTCCATTTTTGTTTTTCCTTTGCATTTTGTATTGCTTGGAGGAGGAGGAGGTGGAGGGCCTCTGGATCTGGTATGATACGCTGACGATGCCAGTATGAGTGAACCAACCTTAGAGAATGGGAATAATCAAAATAAAGAGAAAACAAAAAGGTAACAAGTTAGTAGGGGTTTTGAAAAGTTGCAGTATTTAAACACATATTGCGGGAATATAAATCCGTGTCCTAATTTGGGAGCCTCGTTGTGCCCGAGGTAGGCCTACCGACAAAAAGATTTGGAGAACTTTAGATGCCAAAAAATGCCTCATCTCATAATATGAAAAATAGACGAATCCCAAAACGACACTAAGATAATAGAAAAGTAAGTCACTATTGGCACTTGGCCTTATTACATTTTTAAGAAAGCAAATAAATCTAGTCTATTTGGTCCCAGAAGGACCTTCCCCAGATTCGATCTTCCTGGCTCCATCGTACAGGTCCCCCAGCTCGCGCAGACCCAGCAGGAAGTAGGCTCTGGCCAGATGTCCTCCTTCACTTCCTTCAGCGTTCTGGCAATCCTCAATCCTCTTTATGACTTGACCCTCCAGCTCCACTATTCCTCGCTCTAGATATTACAACTTCCTGTTGGAAGTGACTGCCATTTCTTTCCATTCTTCGATCAACCTCACATTCCTCTCATGTATTTCCCGGTGCTCATTCTAAGAGTCGTGGACCCTCTTGCGCAGCCTGTTGTATTTGACTTGAGCTTCCGCTTCTTCGTCTATGATTCTATTCTCTCGACCGGCTCCTGGCCTCACCATTCCCTTTAGATTGTCTTCTAACCATGCCGGGTAGAGAGGTTTGCACCTGCATGATACCTGTCAGGCTCAATGGTGTTCTTTTCCACAATGATTTTGCAGTGTCACATGTGCTGGACTTGGCACTTGTAAAGGACGTTGTTGTCTTGAAAGTCTGCTCTGAAATGACTCATCTTGGCAACCCTTGGTACAACCTATTTCCTGCCTGCTTGCCTCATAACTCGGATAGGGACATAAGGGTATATTCCTCTCAACCCAATCAGCACCAAGTGTGGAGCGTCCCTAGATCTGATGATAAATTCGTTTGTTGGGAACCATTGAAACATCCATTGCACTTGTTCCTCGGTCAGATTGTCTAAGAACTCTACCCACTCTTTGGCACTTTCCGGCTGAGCAAACCTGTCGGGAATGTAAGTCATCCGCTTGGGGTGATGAAAGGCAATATGGTCATTCCAAGACCTTCGCGGAAATTCTTGGCGATACTGGCCCCTTTGAAGATGTTCTAATAACCACAACTGCAGCAACATGTTACAACCCTCAAAATGCTTGACCCCTCTTTGACAGCGCTCCAGAGCCCTGTAGATGTCGGCTATGATCATGGGGACTATGGTGTATGTCTGCCCATTGATCCTTCCATCAAAGTCTTGGCGACCATGGCCAACCTAGTGTGGATTCTTTCCCTTTTCATTGGGAATACTATCAGGCCCAAGAAGCACACAATGAACACGAACACTCTGCGGTGGATGTGGCCCATAGAAGTGATAGAAAGCTCGTCATGGAAGGTACGGTATAACTTGCTATGGCCATATCTCTCATACAGATATTCGAAGGGTATGTAGGATTCCTTCAGGCATCCCAAGTCAGCATTTTTCTTTAGCCCCATTATCTTTAAAAACCCTTTACCAGTACGGTTCTCCGGCACCAATAACCCAGGGCTATCCCAAGTCAATCTTGCAAGTCCCCCGATTTCTTCTAGAAGTGGTGTCATTTCTGTGTCGCCAAAACGGAACACTGCCCTTTCACTATCCCAGAACAAAGTGGCAGCCTCAATCAACCTATTGTTTGGTTCAATGTCTAGTAGAGAAGGTAAATTGCCCAAGTGCTTCTTTACGTGTTTCTTGTCACTTGAGGAAAGTTCTTCCCACCAATCTAGTAGCAATGGTGGAATGTTGCTGACCATACCGAATCTGGGGACCTAATGCCTCATTTTCTGCAAAACAAAAGGTTAGGCCCTTCTCCCCCATCAGACTCGACTATTTGTACATTCATGATTAGCATATTGGCGTCTAGTTCTCCAAATTAATGCACAGAACATGATTGTGTCCGTTGGGATTATGGAAACCCCGTTGGACTTTGGATAAGGCTCGTCTTAAAGGATTATTATGTGGACAACATATTAATCTGACTAGGTTTGACCATGATGCATGCACAGTTGCGATCAGACTAAGGTTACTATGGGGGTCTAGACTGGTACCCTCAAGCGGACAACTTGAGGGGGAAAGGCACGGAACTGTCGACTGCATCGTTGATCGACTAGTTTTACCAGAAATAAGCCTTTCCGAATTTAAGGGTAATAAATTGGAAGAGCGCAACCACTCATCAAGAGTTGCTATAGGATTTGATACGCACGAGTGGAATATAATGTGGAACAAGATTTATGCAACAATAAATAGCATGTTGTCAGGTATTTGCACGTAAGAAAATAATAAATGCAGTATTTAAATAATTGAAGGACAATTACAGAAAGGAAACAAAGAGACAACTCAGTTTCAGGAATAAAAAGAATCATAAATGCTTTAAAAATAGACAGTTAGATTCAAATAAGGGGAAAGGGTACAGGATAAGGCATGCTTGGACTAATTCACAAAACTAAGTTCGTTATGGTAAGAGCCTAAAATCCCTAGCAGAGTCGCCATGCTGTCGTGCCCCCTTTTTTCCTCCTCGCGGAGAACGTCCGGGTTTCGACATTCATGAGGGAACAACTCTTTTCCTTTTGGGAATTGCTTATTTGAAGAGTCGCCACCTAACGGATTATGGTGCGTTAGGGCACCTTGAGCAATTAACTCATGGACTAGTTTGCATCACCAGAGATTTAGGGTAAGGGCTCGAAATAACCTTGAGGGGAAGGTGTTAGGCACCCCTCGCGGTCCACGGTGGTGGGTCCCGGCCGAACTTATATGAATCAGTCATTTGAACAAGTAAACAATTTTAACACATACTTGCAAGTAAAGGCATGTTTTGACATTCTAAGCACATGTATGATTCAAGTAATGAAACAAGGGAAAGGTTTGAACAAGTTGCACATATATAAAGAAAAGTAAATTCATTTAAACGACGGGAGTTAGGAAAGGGGGTCCTAGGTTGGTTAGCCTACAGGATCATACCCACACAATGCCCGATAATCACTCCTCAATGAAGGGCTACACGTGACATTAGCGCGTAATCATCATATCCTTACTACACAATCCCCTCTCCTTGGTCATAGCCTAAAGAGTTCTAGCAACCTTGAAAGATATCCTATGTGTGCACTACCCGACCCTTCCTCGTGGCCCTGGAGGGATTTAGGACCTATAATTTAGGTAGTTCTAGACCATCCTAAGGTGTTTAAAGGAGAAAAGTCTAAGCCTCAACCAAAACAATTAGGAATGCATTTAAAGGGGGAACAATTAGAGGCTCACATTTTACCACCACAAGCAGAACAAATAAGTGCACGTCTCAAACAATTGTTTCAGTATTTAAGAGAGAAACCTTAGAACATGATATCTAGGTGAGCATGGAGTATACAGTATTGAATTAGGACCAAAGTGTCAAAGACCTATTCAGCTTGCCTACTGATTTTAGACCTGTTGAATGTGAGCAGTCTCAAATAACGAAGTGCAGTTTTATAATTGCAGGATTTTAATCGCCCTATAGGCTTGCCTAGGCGTATAACAGTGATGTCCTATGAGCATGGTATCTATTATTGATCAATAATGCAGAAAACAGTAAGCAACTTTAAACGGGCCATTTGGATCCTATAGGCATGCTTTCTAGTAATGTTACTTAAGGCAGCGTATTAAAGAAATGAACAGATTAGTTAATTAAACCGATTCAATGTCTACAAACATGAGTATAAACCTTAACTAAACTGGTTTTAGATCTTATCGGCATGGTTTCTAATTAAACATGAAGCAAACAGAATTTATTTAACCAAAGCGAGATCCCTATAGGCATGATTTCTATTAAAGCTGATTTAGACCCTATAGGCACAATCTCTATTATTAAAGCTGATTTAGATCCTATAAGCATGGCTTCTAATTGTGTGGAAATAAAGCAAGCAGAATTTATTTGAAACAAACAGATCCTATAGGCATGTTATCTACCCGATTTTACCCATAATATACAACTACCCTCCCTTTTCACTAATCACCCCACTGTTTGTTTACAAAAAATTATTACAGACCAAGAACTGAATATAAATTACATAAATAAAATAGAAGCTAAGCTATAGGGAGCCTGAAGCAGGCCCAAAACAGTCATGGTGTGCCAAGCCCTTACTGGTCTCAAATGCCCAAAGTTCCATAGCCCAATTCATGTCTAGGTGTGTCAGAGTTCCCTAAGGATCTCAAGGATCCCGGGCAGTGCTCACACCCAGACTTTCCTCAAACAAAGACTGATTATGTGCAGTGTGGAAGTGCCAGCCCTAATATGCCAGAGTTCAGAGAGACCTCAAGGGTCTCAAAGCAGTACACATATCAGAGGGGCAGAACTTAGTAATCTAAGAGTAATGTGAGAGTGCATAATGATTTGAAAGAGTTTGGTAAGCAGCAGCAAGAGGGCCTTAGGAATGAAAAAGGATTTTTTTGAAACCAATACATAGTTAGGGTGGAAAACAGTTTAAGAAAACATGAAGAACATTTTTTTCAGAAAGCAAGTCACAGAACACACAATTCCAGGACAGACTTCACGCAAGGATAAAGGGGTAGGGTACACTCTGAATGCACCTTAGTGATGGCAAACAGATTCCTCAAGAAGTTATGGAATTGACAAGTTAGTTACAAAGTCATGTTGAGAACACACAGGTTTTAGACACAAATGGGATGTCATTAGTGAAGTAGAGCAAGTTAGACTTAGATGAACAAACTAGATAAAAAGGCTTTAGAAATACTAATCATATACAGAACAAGTAGAATTTAGTCATGCTGGGTGAGACAGTAAACACACGATGCAGCTTGGACATACTAGTGAGCAAATTATCTAAAGCAGGATTGGCATGCTAAACAATAGAACAGCTATAGCTTTTAACAGAGTAAACATAAACATGCTGAGTGATACAGTAATTTAGGCATGCTGATTGCTCATTGAATAGAATAGCAAATAGAATTGGAGATCACACCTAATGAACTGCGGTAACAAAGAAAAACACATAGTTCTTGGAATGGGAATTGAATCAGAACATACCAATTAAGGAGAGAACACAAAGTATAGAGCAGAGATGGTGCAAATAGACAGCCTTGGCTTACAGCTGGCTGGATTAGTGAGAATTACAAGTAACAGAAGAGAATAGAGAGCCTTTTAAGAGTATGAGGGTGTAGATGAACTACTGTACGTGTCCAGAAGTGAGGAGTAAAGGAGAATATATATAGCAGTTAAGATCAAGGAAATTAAGGTTAAGGGAATCTACCCTTCTGCAATTTAGGAAGCCACAGAATCAATTATACATCAATTAGTAAAATTTTCCCTCAATTAAGGGTAATTAACCAACGGTAAAGGCAGAATCTATTTAAGGAAAGAATATCAAACGAGCAATTAGGGGTAAATAGACAGAGGTTTAATTAAGGAAATCATCAGTAAAGAATCGGTGAATATCAAGGTTAATTGAATAAGGTAAGAAAGCTAATCATGATTGTAAATAAAGGGAATAATCAGGAATTAGCACATAGGTCTTAACAAAACAAATTGATAAATCAAGAACCCGAATTAATCACTGATTTAAGGAGAAAAATATAGGTTTACCGTGAATAGGCAAAAAATGAACATAGTCAATAGAAAAGTCAAACCAAGAGCATCAATAGAGGCACATTAGGAGGAAGAACCACAGAAACCAAAGCATAGGGCAAAGTCAGTACACAAGTAACCTAGGCAAACTCAGAATCCAAATAATAATGTCGAAAAATTAGGGCTTTTTGCATAAACGAGTTAGGGTTGAAGCAATCCTCATGAAATCGGTTAAAAGCACACAAAAAACAGGAGATTAAACACTCAAAATTATCGAACATTTTGGAGAAAGAATATTTCGGGAAACCCTAGTCATAGAAGTCAAAACCCCGAAGTATGGTAGTATTTTAAATCAGTCAGTAGTAGAGGAATAAGAGAAGCTTAAAGAAAAATCATAAAAACTTGAAAAACATCTCAAACATGCAGAGATTCAAACAAAAAAAACCAAAACATAGTGCTAAAATCGGTTAACAGTAAAGAAACAAGAGACTTTTAAAGAAAAGTCGTTGACAAACTCAGAATCCTTCCAGATCTACAAAGATCGGGACGGGTTCATGGCCAAAGATTAGGGTTTTGAGGAGAAAGGGAAGGGGTAAAGAGAACCTGGTTTTGAACCAGAGATTTGAACCATGGAACTTCAATAGAAATCACTCGCAAACCATGGACGAACCCTTGAAAGGCTTTGAATGAGATCTGGACCAGATCTCTTCGAGGTTCTTCCACAAAAACCACATAATCGAACAACCAAGGGGATAGGAGACAAGTAGAGGCTTAGCACAGCCATAGGACGCCATAGATCGGACAGGGAATCCAAGGTTTAGGGTTGATTTTGGGTGACGGCGATTAGGGTTAGGGGTCAATTTCAGAGAGAACCAGAGAGGAAGGGATTCAAGGGCGACTGTGTGTGAGAAATGGTTAGGGTTTAGGGGTCGTTTGAAACTAAAAAGGAAAGGGTGGATTGTGGTCGTTGATCTCTGTGATCAATGGCCGAGATTGAAAGAGTTTGGGGCCGGATCGGGTATTAGCTTTGGGCTGGGTATATTTGGGTTAAAATTGGGTTGGGTATTGGGTCAAATTAGGACCAAAATTAAAAATAAAAATAGGGCCAGATTTTAAATAGCCACTTTTAATAACTAAATAATTTATAAAAATAATAAATGAGTACCAAAAATATCTTTGTGCACTAAAATGATTTAAAATAGTTATTTAACATTTTAAAATATAAAAGATCATTTTATGCATAAATAATGTAATTACACATTAGTAAGGGCTATTGTTGCAAAGATGTGCAATTTAGCTTAAAAATGTAAATGTAATTACAAAAATGCACTAAAAATATTCAAATTCTATGTTGGCATAAATAATGAATTTAGATGGCTAAATCATCATAAAAGTAGTAAGAATGATATTTATTGGATATTTATATAATAAAAGGAGAAGAAATAAATTGGAGCTTTTAAAACTATAAAAAAAATTATAAAAATACTTATGCATGCTTATAACTGCATATGTAATATTTTGAAAGTATATATATATATATATATATATATATATATATATATATATATATATATATATATATATATATATGTTCAAAAATATGTGGGAAAAAATTGGGTATCAACATAGCATACGAAAATCTGGGAATCTGGCGAAATTCCAGTTTTATAACCGCAAAAAGTCAAAAAATAAGGAATGATCATGGCGGGACAATGACTATGGTTCCTTAGGTTATTTTTTATGGCTTGAAAAATTTTTATGAGATCCAAGTCCGGGGGCTCGGGCCTATGTGGAAGGAATGGGTTATGCACATGAAAATCTAGGAACCGGGTGGAATTCCAGTTTTATGGCCGTAAAAATGCCAAAAAATGAGGAACGGTCATGACGGGGTGGCAGCTATGGTTCCTTAGGTCATTTTTTATGGCCCAAAAAAATTTTAGGCGATCAAGGTCTGGGGCCCGGGCCCAAGCGAAAGGCTGTGCTAAAGCACACGAAAATATGGGAATCTAACAGAATTTCAGTTTTATCGCCATAAAAAGCCAAAAAATAAGGAACGATCATGGCGGGGCGGTGACTATTGTTACTTACATTGTTTTTGATTACCAAAAAATTTTTAGCCGATCGGAGTTTAAGGGCCACGGACCATGCGGAAGGCGTGGGCTATAGCACATGGAAATGTAGGAATCGGGCAGAATTCCAATTTTATGGCTGTAAAATGTCAAAAAAAAAAAAGCAACGGTCATAGCGGGGCGGACTATAGTTCCTTTGGTCATTTTTTATGGCCCGAAAAAATTTTAGGCGATCCGGGTCTTGGGCTGGGCCCATGCGATGGCGTGTGCTATAGCACACAAAAATCTAGGAATTGGGCGAAATTCTACTTTTATGGCTGTAAAACGCCTAAAAATGAGGAACGATCATGGCAGGGCGGTGACTATGGTTCCTTAGTTCATTTTTGATGGTCCAAAAATATAATAGACGATCCGAGTCCAGGGTCCCGAGCCCATGCGGAAAACGTGCGCTATAGCACACGAAAATCTGAGAATTGGGTGAAACTCTAGTTTTATGGCCGAGAAACGCTAAAACCTGAGGAACAGTCATGGCGGGGCGGTGACTATGGTTCCTTAGGTCGTTTTTGATGGCCCAAAAGATTTTTGTGTGATCCAGGTCCGGGGACTCTGGCCCATGCGGAAGGAATGGGCTATAGCACAAAAAAACTTGAAACCGGGTGGAATTCCAGTTTTATGGCCGTAAAACGCCAAAAAATGAGGAACGGTCATGGAGGTGCGGTGACTATGGTTCCTTAGATCATATTTGATTTCCAAGAAAACTTTTAGGAGATCAGGGTCCGGGCCCATGCGGAACGCGTGTGCTATAGCACACCAATATATGGGAATCCGACGAAATTCCAGTTTTATGGCTGTAAAAAGGCAAAAACTGAGGAACAATCATGGAGGAACGGTGACTGTGGTTCCTTAGGTGGTTTTTGATTGCCCGAAAAAATTTTAGGTTATTGGGATCTAGGGGCCAGGGCCCATGCGGAAAGCGCAAGCTATATAGGAGACTAAAATCTAGGAATCGGGCAGAATTCCAATTTTATGGCTGTAAAACGTCATAAAAAAAAGGACGGTCATGGAGGGACGGTGACTATGGTTCCTTTGGTCATTTTTGATGGCCCGAATAAGTTTTAGGCGATCCGGGTTCGGGGGCCCGGGCCCATGATGGCGTGTGCTATAGCACACGAAAATCTGAAAATTAGGTGGAATTCTAGTTTTATGGTCGTAAAATGCCTAAAAGCGAGGAACGATCATGGAGGGGCGGTGACTATTGTTCCTTAGTTCATCTTTGATAGCCAGTAAAAATATTAGGCGATCCGGGTCCGGGATCCCGGACCCATGCGGAAGGCTTGGGCTATAGGACTCAAAAATCTGTGAATCGGGCAGAATTCTAGTTTTATGGCCGTAAAATGCTAAAAAGTGAGGAATGGACATGGTTGGGCAGTGACTATGGTTCCTTAGGTCATTTTTTATACTCTGGAAAACTTTTAGGCGATCCGGGCTGGAGGTCCCGGCCCATGCAGAAGGCGTGTGGTATAGCACACGAAAATTTGGGAATCAGGCAAAATTCTAGTTTTATGGTCATGAAATACAAAAAAAATGAGGAACTGTCATGGCGGAGTGGTGACTATGGTTTCTTAGGTCTTGTTTTATGTCCAGGAAAAATTTTAAGCGATCCGAGTCCGGGGGCCCGGGCCCATGCTGAAGGTGTGGTCTATAGCATACGAAAATTTTGAAATCAAGCGGAATTCTAGTTTTAATGCCAGAAAAATACCAAAAAATGAGGAACGGTTGTGGAGAGACGGTGACTATGGTTCCTTAGGTCACTTTTGATGGCCCGATAAATTATAGGCAATCTGGGTCCGGGGGCCCGAGTCCATGCGAAAGGCATGGGCTATAGCACATAAAAATCTGGGAATCAAAAGATATTTCAATTTTATGGCCGTAAAATACCAAAAAAAATAAGGAACGGTGGTGATGGGGCGGTGACTTTGGTTCCTTAGGTCATTTTTGATGACTCGAAAAAATTTTAGGTGATTTGGGTGTAGACAATAAATTTACGTCAGGAAAATAATCGAGACCGAAAAATATTGCAACAATCGTAGTATATGATTTCGAGTAATTTGAGTGTTACAGTCTTTATGATTCCTCTGATTCTACTTTTCCAATATAAATTCGAGGGCCTTTGAGCTTGTCTTGAATTTGAATTTGATTTATTCGTCGCGAACACTTTGATTGTTGCCACGAAATGTATCACGAACAAGTAGCCTTGATCTTGAACGTCTTGTAGTTAATTTGACTTCATTCTTGATCTTGAATACTTGAAATTTGTGTTGAAGTGCTTGAATGCTTGAAAACTTGCAGTCTGCAGTGAATTGTGGCCTTTGATCCACGAGCTCCCTTGTGTCTTTGTGTTATAACTTCTGGTGTCTTTTCTCGATTATGAAGACCCCTATTTATAGTTGTGGAAGGGAGGAGTTATGATAAGAACAAACTCTTTCCGACCAATCAAATTGAAGTGTGACATGACCGCATTTGATTGGTCAGAACATGTCACTTGCACACGTGGTGCGGTTCCATTGGCCTTTTGACTTAGCTTGGCATGCCTTGTCATTTTGACACGTCGCACGATCCTATTGGCTCTTTTTATTTGACTTGGCGTGCCATATCATTTGACACGTGGCATCACACTGGGCATCTAGGAAGATGATATATTGGGCTCAATGAAGTGGGCTCGTCGTCTTTAGCCCAGTTAAATGGGCTAGCCCAATGGATAAAGATTTATTTATTTGGCCTATATAAATTGGACATATACAATTAATCAACTTATATTAGCTCAATAAATGCCCCATACTTCAAGACTTGTCGGGATGAACTTCTCAAACATAGAAGACTAGGCTTGAAGTACCATGAATGCATTCAACGGTCATTAATACCCCATAACTTTGTGGGCAGCCCGGCGCACTAAGCTCCTGCTATGTGCAAGGTCAGGGGAATGACCGGACCACAAGGACCTATTGTACACAACCTTACCCTGCATTTCTGCATGAGGCTGTTTCCACGTCTTGAACCTGTGACCTACTCGTCACATGGCAGCAACTTTACCATTTACGCCAAGGCTCTCCATAACTTTAATATGAAGGAAAATTTCATGTCTTATTTCCTTTAACATTTATGGGCATAAGGACGAGCTTTCAAAGCTTTAATTCTCCAAAGCCAAAGATTTGAATGATAAAGTGCACGAAATAAAGATGAGATTTATATTGACTTGAACTTCCCTAGCCATGATGTGGCATTTTCCATAAGCAACTTTTGCCAGAATTATAGATAACGTCATCAACTTCACATGGCTTAACAAGGAAACTGCATGCTGCTAATATAGACTTTCACGCTCTTGGCACCAATTAGAACACCGCCACTGCTAGTAGCTGAATCCTTGTTGGATAAAAAGTCATTATTGCCACTTTGCAACTAGTCCCACATCGGAAGCAAACTTTTAACGCCCTCTTCCATAAATCTATATAAACCCATGTGCTCACGTTTATTAAACACCAATTTTCGGCATCTACAGGTCTGTCCGAGCGGCATCTTTGACAGGTAAAATTTATTGGCTTTTTTCGTTTGATTTCTTTTATTGTCCCCTTTTTTTTGTTTTTTTTTTTTTGTAGTTCAAGAATAGTGGGACGAGCTCTTGCATGAGGATGGTGATCTTAGGGTGTGAAGTGAAGGGATGGACACTCATCCCCGCCCGAATGTCGGAGAGATTACTCTCAAGGTGCTCGAAAATCGGAGAGATTACGATAAGGGTGCGAAGGGATGGATACTCATCACGGCTCAAATATCGGAGAGATTACTCTCAAGGTGGCTCGAATATCGAAGAGATTACTCTCAAGGTGTGAAGGGATGGATACTCATCACGTCCCGAATATCGGAGAGATCACTCTCAAGGTGGCTCGAATATTGGAGAGATTACTCTCAAGTTGCGAAGGGATAGATACTCAACACAACCTGGATATCGGAGATTTTACTCTCAAGGTGGCCAAAATATCTGAGAGATTACTCTCAAGGTGGCTCGAAGATCGGAGAGATTACTCTCAAAGTGGCCCGACTATCAGAGAGACTTACATGACTACCTTAAGATTAGAAAATATAGTTCCTTTTAAGGACAAACCCACGAAGAGGTCAACTTAAGGTACAAAGGGACTTAAATGTCCACCTTAAGATTGGAGAGTATAGTTCCTTTTAAGGACAAACCCACGAAAAGGCCAACTTAAGGTGCAAATGGACTTGAATGACCACCTTAAGATTGAAAAATTATAGTTCATTTTAAGGACAAACCCACGAAGAGGCCAACTTAAGGTGCAAAGGGACTTAAATGTCCACCTTAAGATTGGAAAATTAGAGTTCCTTTTAAGGACAAACCCACGAAAGGCCAACTTAAGGTGCAATGGAACTTAAATGTCCACCTTAAGATTGGAAAAGTAGAAAGCTTCAACTCGAAGACTTTGTGGACTTGACGACATCGACTTGAACACTTGGATAACTTTGAAGATTTGGTGGACTTTGCAAACTTCAACTTGAAGAGTAGTGGACTTTTAAAATTCAACTTGAACAATTAGCAAACTTGAAGACTTCAACTTGAAGATTTGGAAGGCTTAAACAATTCAACTTTAAGACCGGCAAATTTGAAGACCGACAGACTTGCAGACTTCAACTTGAATACTTGGAGGGCTTAAATATTTCAACTTGAAGAGCGGCGAAGTTGAAGAGCGAAAAACATGAAGACTTCAACCTGAAGACTGACAGGCTTGAAGATTTCAACTTGGAAAGTTGGAGGGCTTAAATATTTCAACTTGAAGAGCAACGAACTTGAAGACCGGAGGACATAAAGATTTGGTGAACATGAAGACATAGTGAATCACTGAACTTCAGTGCAAATACTTGGTAGCCTCCTAAAAGACTATAATCGTCCCACTGAAGACACTGGTTTATCATGGAGGCTTTGCCTCCTCTAAGTCATATGAGATCCAAAGTTCAAAAGAAGAATGAAATTTCAGCTTGATTTTCAAGTGCTAGTTGAATGAATTAGTTCCATCATACTTCATTTGGATAACGATTGGGGGATTATGTATCTTTTGAACTTATGCTACCGAACTCAGAATGAAACTCTAAGTTTCCTACATACCTCAGTGAAGAGGATGAAGTCATACAGCAGTTCAGAATAGGTGATTTTTTTTTATGTCCTAACTTTTGCCTAGGCTACCTCTTTCGAGGTTTTTAACCTAGCAGACTCTTTTTTTATGTCATAACTTTTGTCGGTGCCTCTTTCGAGATTTTTAACATAGCGGACTTTTTTTATGTCCTAATTTTTTCTTAGGCCGCCTCTTTCGAGATTTTCAACCTAGCGGACTTTCTTTTTGGGCCGTACACAGTTTAGACTTATGCGGGCCAGGAGCGTAGGAACATGCAGTTTAGGCTCGTGCATCAAGGAGCATTGCAACTTCAAGGATAATACTTCTTTAAGAATTTGCCATTGATAGGGCCGATTCTCATGCCATCTGCATCAACCAGCTTGTAAGCCCCACTTGAGTAAACTTCTTGCGCGACATATGGCCCATCCCTTTTGAAGTGAACTTCTTTACAGGTTTATGGGAAGTAATAATAGCTCTTCGTATGGCAAGGACTTGATCTCCTACTTGAAAGGATCTTGGGCGAACTCTTTTATTGAAGGTGTGGGACAATCGAACCTGATAACATTCAAGACTCTGTTGAGCTTCCAACCTCTTCTCATCAAGAGCCTCCAACTCTGCTAATCGAAGTCGAGCATTTTCTTCATCAGTGATCTCTACTTGAATATCTAATTGTAATGAAGGTATTTGATGCTCAAGTGAAAAAACGGCTTCGACTCCATAGACAAGTGAATAAGGGGTCGCTTGTATTGGTGTGCAGTGAGTTGTCCTGTATGCCCATAGAACTTCTTCTATATGGTCATGCCAATCCCATTTGGATTTGGAGACGAATTTCTTTAACAAGTTGCATAGAGTCTTGTTGAATGCCTCAGTTAGGCCATTGGCAGCAGCATGGTACATCTAAGAGTTACGTTGCTTGAAGCCAAAGAGATCACAAATCTTGTTCATCAACCTATTATAGACTGGCTTTCCATTATCCGTTATAATGTGACAAGGAATGTCGGAGCGACATATATGTTTATTCGGAGGAAACTTGCAACATTTTCCTTCTTTACCTCCTTAAGAGTAATAACTTCAGCCCATTTTGAGAAGTAGTCAGTTGCAGCCAAGGTATATAGGTGCCCACCAGAGGACTTTGGCAGTGGTCCAACAATATCCAATCCCCATGTGTCAAATGGCCAGGATGCAACAGTCGGGTGCAACACTTCGGGAAGCTGCTGAATAAAATTTGCATGGAATTGGCAAGCCTTGCATCTTCGAGCGTAGTCCAAGAAATCTTTTACTATTGTCGGCCAATAATATCCCATCCTTTTTATATGGAAGTGGAGATTTGGTCCAAACTAATGTGATCCGCATACCCCTAAGCATCGCAAGAGTACTCTCTCGAATGATCTTTTGTATAAGGTATCTTTGTAGTAAAGGAAGCGAGGTGCACGATGACAGATTTCAATCTTTCTCCTCGGATTTTCTGGAAGTATCCTGTAGCTCAAGTTGCCGATAATGGGTTGTCGCTATTCTTCCTTCTCTGCTTCAGAAAAGCGACAAGATGCTCAAGTTTATTTTCTTCATTTTCACCCTCATTTAGCGAGGTACTACCCATTTTTGGAAAATAGTAACTTGCGCCTGATCAGGAAGGGTTAACGACGAAGCTACGGAAGCTAAAGCATCAGCCTTCTTATTTTCTTTCCTAATTACATGTTAAATAGTCACATCATCGACCCACCCCATTAATTCCATAGCATACTTATGATATGGGCGTAGTTCAGGTTTCTTGACCTCGTAACTACCTAAAAGCTGGTTGATCACCAACTGAGAGTCACCAAAGACTTGCAATTGCAATTGCACCCGCTTCATTTCAACAGCCATTTCAAGCCCAAGTTTTAGTGTTTGATATTCAGCAACATTGTTGGAGGAAAGTGGTGTCAACGTAAAGGAGTAGGGCAGAACCTCCCCTTGAGGAGTGACAAATACTACACCAGCACTGGCTCCTCCACGATGTGAAGCACCATAAAAAAACATCTTCCATGGAGGTTGTACTTCAACGGCCATTGCATCATCATCAGGTAGTTCGTCAGTTAGCTCCCAATTATCAAGTATAGGGTGATCTGCCAAGAAGTCTGCTAATGCTTGTCCTTTTGTAGCCTTTTGAGGGATGTACACAATTTCAAATTATTGAAACTGGAGGTACCACCCTGCTAATCAATCACTAAGGACAAGTTTTGACATCACGACTTGATGGGATTTGCTCTAAAAACAAGACGAACGACATGAGCTTGAAAGTAGTGCTTCAAATTTTGGATTGAGAATACTAGTGCCAAACATAACTTCTCGATTGGGGAATAATTCAGCTCATTTGGTGTCATCATCCTGCTCAAGTAGTAAAGGGAATTTTCTTTCTCTTCACTATTTTCTTGGGCAAACAGCGCTCCAATAGACTTTTCTTGTGCCAAAATATATAGTATCAACGGCTTTTCAGGTATAGGGGCTTCCAAAACTGGAGGCTTCATCAAGTAGGTTTTGATGCTTTCAAAGGCATTGCTACAAGCTTGGTCTCACTTAAAAGGAACGCCTTTCTTCATGAGGCGACTGAATGGTTGGCACCTCCCAGCGAGATTTGAGATAAATCTCCTAAGGTATGCTAGCTTTCCTTGCAGACATTTCAATTCATGAATATTGCGAAGCTCAGGCATTTTCAAAATGGCATCCACTTTGGCTTGATCAATTTCAGTCCCTCGATGTCGGACAATGAAACCAAGGAACTTTGCAGAAGTAACTCCAAAGGCACATTTCAATGGATTCATCCTAAGTTGGTACCTCCGGAGCAATTCAAACACTATTCTCAAGTCTTTTAAGTGGTCGCCCATATTTCTTGATTTTACTACCAAGTCATCCACATAGCATTCGACATTCTTGTGGAGAAGGTCATCAAAGATATTTTGCATAGCCCTTTGGTAAGTAGCACCGGCGTTCTTCAAGCCAAAAGGCATTACCTTGTAGCAATAAATACCCTTGGGGGTGCGGAATGCAGTAAGCTCTTCATCTTTTGGTTCCATGCGGATTTGGTTATAGCCCGACGAACCGTCCATGAAAGACATCGCCTCACAACCAGTAGTAGCATCGATCATCAACTCTAGAATAGGAAGTGGGAATTCTTCTTTGGATCACGCATTTTTGAGATCCCTGAAGTCAACGTACAGCCGAATCTAGCCATTCTTCTTCCTTACAGGGACAATACTTGAGACCCATGTTAGGTATTTAAATTCGCGAATGAAGCCAGCTTCAATGAGTTTGTTAACTTCACTTTCAATCAAGGGGACCAAGTCTGGCCTATAGCGCCTTTGAGCTTGCTTAACAGGACGAGCGCCATTCTTGACTACAAGGTGATGGCCTGCTACTTTATGGTCCAAGCCATGCATCTCTTTGTAACTCCAAGCAAAGATATCCCTAAACTCCTTGAGTAACTCCATATAAGTCCTTTCTCCATCGGCTACTAGTAAAGCACTTAGATAAGTGGGCCTCGGTTCTTCATCAGTGCCAAGGTTAACTTCTTTTAAGGCATCAACTATTGTCTTTACCCCTTCTTCAAGTTCAGGTGGAGCACCTTTCGCATCTTCATCTTCTTGAGGGTCCCCATTGTTGAAGGATATGTTCACTTAGGATCCTCCATCAACCAAAACTCGATTTACCCTTTCATCACGCATATAGCCAAACAGGTACAACGGGCGGTTATGAAGAGTGTCACTTAGTCGAAGATCGTCATTTATGAACGTAACTTTTTCCTCGCACGCGTTAACTTCTTAAGGAATGGACTCGATGAGCTTTTCTAAAGATGGTTCCAATGGTATTTCATCACTCTTTTCTTCCTCTTTATCAGCATTGCAACAAGAGGCCTCAATACTATTACAGGAAATCTTCATGCGGAACCAACATGGCAAGAAATTCTCCAAGGTCACCGGATGTCGTGGCTTTTGAGGGTGGTGCACCACCACTTTTACTTTCTTCAAACTCCTAACTGGAATCTGTTTCATTGGTCTTTTTACCATCATTTTCCTTGTTGGTTGTTCTATCGATTATTTTCGTGGGCTCCTTTTATGATGCCTACGACGAGTCACCAACGTCCAACCTTCATCATCGTCAGGTTAATCGACTTCAACTGTTCTCCAGTAATTCTTCATCTTTACTTTCTTTAAAACCACATAATCCATCTGGACTGAATGAGCCAAAGGTGATAGAGACTTGGTTTGTGTTTTCTTTCTCATCTTTAAGCACAATCTTTTTTTCACGAGCCAAGTCCATAACATTGTCCTTGAAGACAAAGCATTTCCCTAGAGGGTGGCTCACAAGTCGATGGTATTTGCAGTAATTTGGGTCATTCGTTTTACCAGCTTCATTTGGCCGCTTCATCTCCGGAAGCTCAATGAGATTTAGCTCGAGGAGTTCTTCAAAAATTGTTGCACATCATGTCACGCCCCAAACTCGGGGAGCGTGACCGGCGCTCAACCGAGTGAACCCGGTCAACCAAGCCTGTTAGATACTTTCTACCCAACTCACCCATGATTCAAAGTGAGTGTGTAACTTCGTTAATTAGACAATAAATAGATCATGTATACAACACCAATTCATTTCCATTAGTTACTTCATTTTAAAACCTGAAAGTACACACATTTTCATGGTTTGAAGTGGAACAAGTGATCAAAACACAGCATAACTTATTTGACTTTCCCAGCACCTATATACAACTCACACTATATCTACGGAGCCTCTAATAATTACAAAGAGTATAATAGTAGTGTCGGCAACAAGGCTCCGGCTATACCTCAAAATGTGATAATCTAGTGAACAAAAGATACATGACCCCGGAATGAAGTGGGGCTCACCTAAGTCTGTTGGGAAGAGAGTGTACCGCTAGCACTGATCAATGCCGCCTGCTGTGGAACCACCTGCATCCATTAAAGATGCAGCGCCCCCGACAAAAGGGACGTTAGTACTGTCGAATAGTACTAGTACATATAACTAAGCACCCTCTCAATAGAATGAGTAATAGTACGAGGAACAATCATGAAATTAATAGAAGCCTCAAACAATACCAAAACATCAAGTTAAGAATCTCATAAGTTTTCAAGTAAATTTCCGTATTTTTAGGTTGGGAGATCTTTAGTACCGATATGCCATCATTCACAATACCACCGTACTTTTACACGGAGTCTGATCACGACCCGATCGGCTAAGCCGTCTCATTTGCGACATTAACCACAATCACAATTTCAATTATAATTTCCAGCACAATCATCACCATGTGTGCGGCATGGCGTCCGATCATGAATCGATCGGCTAGGCCGTCATACCCGAGACATCATCTTTTTCTATCAATCATCTCACTTCATACTTCTTTCACATCTTTTCAATTCATTCGCACTAGTGGCCACAATAATAATATCATTCTCGGCACTTGGCCGCATTTTATATTTCATGCTCCCCTTTCACTTTCACACATCATCACCATTATCAACAACAAGACTTTAAGTACACATGTGAGCAATTAAGAGCCTTAGACATATAGAGATTTTTCACATAATTTGGCATGATAAACTTCATTCAAGCTTAACTTGGAGTCGTACCATTTATAACACACAGCCCATACTTTAAACATATTCTCAAATGATAACATAGCATGATAAAAGCATTTGAAACACATACTGAACATATATCTTTCAACAAAAGCTTACTCGGAATAGACAATTTCATAATGATCAACTCGGGTCTTACATAACTTACATGAACACCGTAGAATTCAATTCTAAGAAAGGAGTTTAGCCAACATACCTCAATTGAGCTTTTTTAAACTCAAAAATGTTCCGGAATTCTTAGCAACTTCAATCTATTTTAGAAATATAACAAATTGAACCAAAATTAGGAAGATGATTACGGTTCTAGCTCATTTGAGCATTTTATCAAGCACTAGGTGTGCAATATGGTTTCAAGGCCCTTTTATGGAGGATTCCATCATCCCACAACCCATTCTTTACTATTTTATCTCAACAATCTCCCCACATTCCATGATCACACATGCATGCAAAATAGACAACTTCCATACCCATGAATTTCTTTACTAATTGCCCATTTCTAGTTAAATATCGAAATTAAGAGCTAGGGCGTAGAATCTTACCTCTAGGATGAATACCTAGTGTGCTTTCCTTGTTAATCTTCCAAGATTTGAGTAAGAATTGGTGGATGAAGCTTAGGAACTCCCTTTCTCACTCTGTCATTCCCTCTCTCTAGAAATATATGTTTTATCCTTCTAAAATGATCCCCAAAGGTATTTTATTAGAATGGGGTGGGGTTAAAAAATTAGAAAAATAGGAGCCCCGACACAGGTCTGCGGTCGCATATGCAACCACATAATGCTTCTGTGGTACGTGAAATGGCCCTCCGGAACTGGGCAGGTATGCCCCTACTCTGCGGCCATTATGCGGTCTGCAGACCTGTTCGGCAGCCGCATAAGCCGCAGAACCTCCCTCCGAAAAATTTCCATGCTGAATTTGCAATCGGTGTGCGGCCCGCGGAATCGTTGTGCGGCCGCATAATGGACCGCAAATTGGTCCTACAATTTTGCTCAAGTTTCTGTTCGCTCTGCGGCAGCATAGTGGGCCACAGAAATGTCTTTTTCTGCCAACAATTTCCCTTAACTCCTCAGTGCACTGTTCACCCCAAAAAGTCTGTACCGCGTCTCTACAATCTTTAACACAAAAGTCTACCTCGGCACCACGAAATCCCGGGTTTTAGATAAAAATTTATGGGGCCTTGCACATCAGAATCCAGAAATGGGTACTCCTTCTCTTGCATTACTTTTAGAGTCAACTTCCCACTTGGTTTATCTTGATAAAATATGGATTTCGTACTCTGCTTCTCAAATCTATATAAACCCCGTACTACTTCGTCAATTGAGCATTAATATTTGGTTCTTGTAAGCCGCTCTGAAAAGCAGTAACGAGAAGGTAAATTCTTACTTCTTTTCTTCTGCGTTCTCTTTGTTTTTATTTTTGTAGATCAAACCAGAAGGATAAATCCATGACGACATATAGATGATCAAATCCACAACAACATATAAGAAGATAGATCTCTCACAACATATAGACGGACAAATTCACATTGCCATATAGACGGATAAATCCATACCAACATATAGACGGACAAATCCCCATCACCATATAGACGGACAAATCCACATTGCCATATAGACAGATAAATCCATATCAACATATAGACGGATAAATCCATACCAATATATAGCCAGACAAATCACATCACCATATAGACGACAAATCCCTATCACCATATAGACGAATAAATCCACATCATTATATAGATGGACAAATCTCCATCACCATATAGACGGGAAAATCCACATTATCATATAGACGGGCAAATCCATATCACTATATAGACGGATAAATCCATACCAACATATAGACGAACAAATCCACATCACCATATAGACGGATAAATACATATCAACATATAGAAGATTAACCCCATGACTACATATAGAAGGAAAATAATCGCATATAGAAATTTGCCTAAAGCGCAAAAGACTAGAATCTTCTCTTTCTTTTGTCAATTGTCGTTGACTTAATATTACTAATATCTCTTTTTTTCGCTTATGCAGTTTTAAAAATATGTTTCACTTCAAAAACTGCACATCTCCATCCTCCAAGTGCAAGTATCTCATAATTGATTCTAAGAATGGAGGGCTTAGAACCAAGCTGCTGACTTATCCTCCACTAGTTGGTCGATATGCAGATTTGTGGCCACCTCTGCAGAATTCCCTCCATATGGTAGATTGGACTTCAGCACAACCAAAGCTAACTAAAATGTGGTCTCTTCAGACTCCTTACCAATGAAAACTCAATATTGCAAGTACCCTTCCTTGCCTAGGACGACGCATGATTCAAAGGGAGATACGTTGGGGAGATACTTTGAGAATTGACGGTGAATATCATCATATTCTAGGAAATTGGGAATGGGCTGAAGACATACTTGGCAGAAGTCAACGGGCTTTGGAGACAGCAAGAATTTACGATGTCGTCTATGCTTCTTTATTTACATATGATCAAAATTCAAACATCTTGCAAGCATTTCTTGAAGCTTGGTGTCCCACAACAAATACCTTACTTACATCAGTCGGAGAACTATCAATACCTCTTTGGGATTTACATACCATTGGCGGTTTACTTATTGGAGGTTCTCCTTACAAAGAAGTTATGCCCGAAGCTACCGAACTCACAGGCGTCAATGAGAAGAATGAAAGATTTACTCCTCAAGCTTGTGGATATCTGTTTACCGCCTTTAACCATCTTCAAGAATGGGAGAGTCATGATCCAAAGGTCTTATTCAGCAAGTTGATTGAATTTTGGTGCAAGAGAGACTTGAGATAAACCTGCTCTAGTAAAGAGGGAGAAAAATTTACCTGTTTGAAGTCAACGCACAACCCCACTGAAATTATACCAGAAGTAGTTGCATGGTCTAGCGCGGATGAGACGAAGTTTGCTAATCTCGGGGTTCGACATGAAAAGAGAGAAGGCATGTATCTGGCGGCATTCTTATCTTCTTGGTTATGTGCGTTTGTATTTCCTCTCAAGATAGCGACTTCATTCGACTCAAGACCTTTAAAACAGCAAGCATGATGGCATATGGATGGAAATTCAGCCTTGCAATCCCAATTCTAGCGAGCATCTACTATGGTTTGAACAAGATCTCCAAGTCCTCGCAGCTCGACCATATCAAAATCTCTTTTCCCATTCATTATGTATACGGTTGGTTTTGTCACTACTTCAGGACACACTATGTGCTTCCGAAAGGACCATATGTTCCATTGATGGTGGAATATTCTCGGGAAGGCACTGCAAGGTATTTGGATGGTACAAATGCAAGAAAATGAATCCATCAAGTGAATAATGCATCTTGGATTTCTACCATGCCGGAGGGGTACAAACCTTACCATTTTGAGGATAATGATAAAGCGTCGGAACCGAAAGTCAATTATCTTATGAGTATCCATTTTAATTATCTTCCTTTGAGGTGTGGGAACCCTTTTATTCTTGAACCATATTGTCCACATAGATTCAGCCGTCAATTTGGATTTTATCATACTAGTCCTGGTATTTCGGAAAATGACCTTCCTAGTGCCTCATTCCAAGAAGGACTCATATTTTGGCGAATTTGAGTGTCACATAATTCCACCAATGTGAGGGCGACCTTTCCCCCGGCTATATCTATGGAAAAAAAGCTATTTTCGTCAGAGTACAGTCCTAGTAGACAAGAGTACATGGGAGTTTCTTGAAGAACATTTAGAATCTTTAGTGACTTTTGTTGGGCCAATCACTACTGCACCTTTAGAGATCACGCCTCAAGAGCATAGCAAGGAGGAAAAACCTCCTACTTTGAAATCCAAAGTGGTTGCACCATGTGACATCAAGGGACCTCCATATACAGAAGCTCAAAAGAAGAATGGACCTTCTGAGGCTCATCAAGTCCATGAGGGTTCCTTTCCATTAGGCACCGTTGTCCCTACCTTCAAAAAACGCCCTTCCCAAAATGAGAGTGATAGTAGTCATGGCGATCAAAACTTCAAGCGGGTGAAGCCATATTCAAACAATCAAGGAGACACTGACTTGGGTGTAGTCGAGATTACTGGCAGTATTGGCAGTGCTTCAAGGACTTTGATGGTCATTAAAGAGGTAATGCTTAAAACTTTCATACTGTCTTATAACATATAGGTTACTTCACTAACCGTCTATATTTTTTATATATGCAGCCAAATGGTGATCATATTTCGATAGCGTCACACCAAAGCAAGCCAGAGGGTAGTAGCGAATCTGTGGCGAATCCTGACTCGAGGAAATCACTTCCGATATCTAAGTCGGACCTAGAGGTGACTTCCATTCCTAACCTTGGAGCAAAATCGGGGCCTAATTTTCAACAATGATTAGCACAAAAGACGGGGCTAAAATTCAAACCAAACTCTCTGACCTTACTGCACACAATGCTTCTTCTGTTCAATTTCGATGTCCAAGTGATCTCGAGGAGATGGATGGAAAAGGCGTGGATATTTCTCCTTTAAATGACATATTGATGTCTTTCTTTAAGCTTGCCACTTCATATGACCGGGCACGATAAACTCTTTATGATAAGGTTGAGATGTTGAAAAATCAAAGCCATTTTTAAAAGCCAAGGAACATCTTGATCTTGTCTTGACTGAAAAAAGGGACAAGGTTGCGGAACTGTCTGTCACTAGTCAATCTCACAAAGAGGCCAAGGAGAAGGCGAAACAGTTAAGAGCTCCCCGAGATGCTGCCGAGAAAGAGGTTGAAGAGATTGAATCTAAAGTCTCATCTGCTGAAGAGGAGTATCGTAGATGTTCTGATGTTTCCTTGGCGACTGCTGTTGACTTGGCCGACGTGGAGATGAAGAAACAACATTTAGAGGCTACCCTTAAATATTTGGTCAATTACAAGTTGTGTTTAGATTAGCCTATATAGAGTATTTTATTTGCCTCTTATTTTTTTTTTCTTGCATTTAGTTAACTAGTGACTATCCATGAAAATGAAAACTCCGTCTGTTTTACTTTACATTGTGCGTTTCTATCGATGTTTCCCCCCTTTTTTTGGAATCAGTATCAATAGTTGCTTGCTTAGCATGATAAATATAGAACTTGGCTTTCTTTTAAACATTGTTGTCATTCATGTCTCGAGGTTCTCTATATTTGAAGATACATCCTCCTTTGTCTTTGAAGCTAACATTGTTCACCTTTGTAGCTTTGCGGTAAGAAGTACATATCTCAATGTGAGAACGTCAAAAATATGAGCCATTTGATTTCGCAAGAATTAAACTTTAAAATCTAACACATATCCAATATCTACAATCAAGCACCTTCAGAGTCGCCCCAGACAATATTTTGAAACCAACTTTATATTGCACTACGCTGTCAATTTCAGATTTGCGCAGTCTCGTCAAAAAATTTGTATCTTGGTGTCGAAACGTCGAAATTATGAGACGTTTGATTTTTTGTAAAATAAACTTCAAAATCTAAGACATATACAA
Source organism: Nicotiana attenuata (assembly GCF_001879085.1). NCBI lineage: Eukaryota > Viridiplantae > Streptophyta > Magnoliopsida > Solanales > Solanaceae > Nicotiana > Nicotiana attenuata. Next base: position 715,556 of record NW_017670245.1, read on the forward strand.
AATTCGGAATCAAACACTTTTACAATCGTACCAGATATTATTTTGAAACTGACTCTAAATTCCAACACGTTGATAGTTTCAAGTTTGCGCAGCTCCACCAAAAAAATTGTATCTTGGTGTACGAACACCGAAATCATGAACCACTTGATTTTTCGAAAACTCAATATCAAGATCCAAGACATATCCAAAATTCAGAATCAAACACCTTCAGAGGCATCCCAGATAATATATTGAAAATAACTTTAGATTCCGACACGTTGATAGTTTCAGATTTGCTCAGGTTCACCAAAAAAATTGTATCTCGGTATAGAATTGTTGAAATCATAAACCGCTTAATTTCTTGGAAACTAGACTTCAAGATCTAAGATATATTCAAGTTGAAAAATTTAATAATTTTAGGATAGTTTCTGATAATATTTTGGAATCAACATAAAATTTTGACAAGCTGAAGATTTCAAACTTGCGCGACTTCACCAAAACCTTTACACCTTGATATAGGAATGTCGAAATCACGAACCGTTTGATTTTTTGAAAACAAGACTTCCAAATCTAGCACATGTCCAAGACGTAGGATTTAATATTTGAAGAATAGTTTTAGATAGTATTTCGAAATCAACATCAGATTTTGATATAGCGACAGTTCCTAAATTGGCGCGACTTCGCCAAAACTTTTATGTTTTGGTATGGAAGCTTCAGGATCACAAGAGGTTTTTCTTGCTATCAATTGAAATTCAGGAGCTCCATTCTCACAAGTATCTTGGGTTCAAGTCTCACTGAATTTAAAAAGTTTTGCCCAGGAATCTTTCTTCTTATATTTGTATTCCCTTTTGACGCCTCTCTTCTTCCCACCCCCCCCCCCCGTTTTTTTAGGGAAGTGAGCGGATATGAACACCAACAAACTTGAAGGTTATGTGAACGTGAAGACGTAGCGAATCCCCAAATTTTGATGCAAATATTGTCATCATTTCATTGAAGACACCAATTTACCATAGCGGCTTGCCCCCTTTAAATCAATGGGATTCAAAGTTTAATGGAAGAATGGTATCGCAGCTCGATTTTCAAGTGCTGATTGAATGGATTACATTCCATTGTACTTCATTCAAACAACGATTGGTACACTATGTATCCTTTGAAATCATGTGACTGAACTCAGAAAAAACTCTAAGCTGCCTACGTACCTCGTTGAAGAGGATCAAGTCATACCGTAGTTCAGAATGGGTAATTTTTAATTTTTATTTTTTTAGACAATAAATTACGTCGAGAAAATAATATCAAGACCGAAAAATATTGTAACAATCGTAGTATTTTATTTTAACTAATATGAGTGCACAATCTCTATGAATCCTCTAATTCTTCTTTCCAATAGTAAATAAATTCAAGGGCTTTCGAGCTTGATCTTGAATATGTAGTTGTTGCCACGAACGATGATCTTGTTCTTGAGCTTAAGCTTGATTGCTTGAATTTGAACTTGATTTGTTCTTTTTTCTTGAGCTTGAACTTGATTTGTTCTTCGTTCTTGAGCTTGAACTTGATTTCTTGAAGCTTACAACTTGTAGAAAAATTTGCAGCCTTTGATCCACAAGCTCTCTCTTGCTTCTTGCTCACCTTCGTGTGAACTTTACAGCTGATGTGTTGACATTCATAGCTTCTTTGTTTTCAGACTTGGGTGCAAACTTGCTCCATTTCCTGACTTCTTGCTTGTCGTTCCCTTTGCGATGCTCATAGATAGGCAACATTTGATTTCCAGCGAAGGCCATGCTTAACTCCATGTCATGGGCACGAGTCGTAAATTCTTCAAATGTGCTAGCCTTGATATCTTGTGAGATGTAGCGGAGCCCCAATGCATGCCTTGGATGCATATCTCTATGCCAGAAGCTTCACTAAGCCTCTCTTTGCAGTTGAGGCTTGCATTCCTCCAACAATTGATAAAGTCGATAACTAGTTCACCCTTTCGTCGACGAGTATTTGTAAGTTATATCATACTCACAGTACGCCTCATGCTATAAAAGCGATTGAGGAACTCTTGCTTTAGTTGATCCCAGCTATCAATAGATCCAGCCTCGAGGTCTGTGTATCAGTCAAAATCATTTCCTTTTAGCGAGCGGACACACTACTTGACGAGGTAATCTCCATAAGTCCTAGCATTGTTGCACGTCTCAACGAAGTTCACCACATGTTGCTTTGGATTACCTTTACCATAAAATTGTTGAAACTTTGGAGGTTGATAGCCAGTAGGCATCTTCAACATATCGACCCTTCCAGTGTACGGCTTTGCATATGTAAGGGAGGACTTGGTAGCAACTTCATACTTGTTCTTAAACTGTTGAAACTTCGGAGGTTGATAGCCAGCAGGCATCTTCAACGTATCCAACTTTATCAATTGGAATCATCCCTTAAGATGAGACAGGAATAGCCTTAGCAGATGCTACTTGTCTTGGGGGAGAATCACTCTCTGGAACTTCTAGGAGCTTGCCAGGTGCATGGGTGGATTCTTCTTCCATCAAGATTCCCACCCTATCTGTTAGCTTGTCAATTCTAGCATCTTGATTTTGCATACACTTGGTCAAGCCAGCGATTACTTTCGTCAGGTTTGCCAACTACTCCTCAACAGATGAAGTGCTTGTCACCATGGATTGCATGATTATTGTGGACGATGGAGAGTAGCATGGATTGTCACACAGATAGATCCTCGATTGGCTCACGCTATGTGGTGTAAGTGGAGAAGATCCATCACTTGAAGCATCATCATCTTCCTTCACAGCAGAGTTCTTAGATCCGGAGATGTCAAGCAGAGCAAGAGTTTTCTTAATCTTTTCAGCAGCATCGCTTCCTCCTTCGGGTGCATTTGTGGAAGATCTTGCTCCTTTTGAGGATGATGATCCGAAAAAAGGGGTTGATGCAGACGACACTTGAAGTGCTTGTTGTCTTAAAGATCTTGCCTTGCTCCTTATAGTCGGTCCAAAATTTCCAAAGGTGACATAGAGGATGCTTTCCACATCAACATAGAACCTAGATTTAGCAGCCTTGGCAGAAGTTGATCAGGAGTTGATTTTCTTTGAAGCCATTTCGATGTTCTTGAACTTTGGTGATTGAAAAGTTTAGATGAGAGGTAGATATTGTCCCACTGGGCGTGCCAGAAAATAAATTTGCGTCAAGAAAATAATCGAGACCGAGAAATATTACAACAATCGTGGTATTTGATTTCGAGTAATTTGAGTATTACAATCTCTATGATTCCTCTGATTCTACTTTTCCAATATAAATTCAAGGGCCTTTGAGCTTGATCTTGAATTTAAGTTTGATTTATCCGTTGCGAACACTTTGATTGTTGCCACGAATTGTATCACGAACAAGTAGCCTTGATCTTGAATGTCTTGTATTTAATTTGACTTCGTTCTTGATCTTGAATACTTAAAATTTGTGTTGAAGTGCTTGAACGCGTGCACACTTGCAGCTTGTAGAGAATTGTGGCCTTTGATTCACGAGCTCCCTTGTGTCTACTTGTTATAACTTCTGGTGTCTTTTCTCGGTTATGAAGACCCCTATTTATAGTTATGGAAGGGAGGAGCTATGATAAGAACAAACTCTTTCCGACCAAACAAATTAAAGTGTGATATGACCGCATTTGATTGGCCAGAACATGTCACTTGCACACGTGGTGCGGTTTCATTGGCCTTTTGATTTGGCTTGGCATGCCTTGTCAATTTGACACATGGCACGATCCTATTGGCTCTTTTGTTTGACTTGGCGTGCCATGTCACTTGACACGTGGCACCACATTGGGCCTTTAGGAAGATGATATATTGGGCTCAAAGAAATGGGCTCATCGTCTTTAGCCCAGTTAAATGGGCTAGCCCAATAGAATAAGATTTATTTATTTAACCCATATAAATTGGACATATACAATTAATCCACTTACCCAGTAAATTTATTTGAACTAATATATTTTGAATTTAAAATCTAGTCCAAGTTATTTTATGAATTTAATTTTAATAAAATTAATATGTCTACATTGGGTTCGGGGGCCTTGGCCCATGCGAAAGGCGAGAGCTATAGCACACGAGAATCTGATCATCGGGCGGAATTCCAATTTTATGGAGGTAAAAATCCAAAAACGAGGAACGGTCATGGCGGTGCAGTGACTATGGTTCCTTAGGTCATTTTTTATGGCCCAAAAAATTGTAGGCGATCCGGGTTCGGGGGCCAGGGCCCATGTAGAAGGAATAGACTATATCATACGAAAATCTAGGAATCAGGCAGTATTCTAGTCTTATGGCCGTAAAATGCCAAAAAAATGAGGAACGGTCATGGCAGGGCGGTGACTATTGTTCCTTAAGTCATTTTTGATAGCCTAGAAAAAACTTAGCCATCAAAGTCCGGGGGCCCAGGCCCATGCGGAAGGCGTGGACTATAGCACAAGAAAATCTGGGAATCAGGAGAAATTTTAATTTTATGGCCGTAAAATGCCAAAAAACGAGAAACGTTTATGGCGGGTGATGACTTTGATTCCTTTGGTCATTTTTGATGACCCGGTAAATTTTTAGGAGATCCGATTCTGGGGCCTGGGCCTATCCGTAAGGCGTGGGCTATAGCACACGAAAATCTGGGAATCTGGCGGAATACCAGTTTATGGTCGTAAAATGCCAAAAATTGAGAAACGGTCATGCCGGTGAGGTGAATATGGTTCTTTAGGTCATTTTTTATGGCCCGAAAAAATTTTAAGTGATCCAGGTCCGGAGCTCAGGCCCATGCGGTAGGTGTATAGCACATGAAGATCTAGGAATCAGGCAAAATTCCGAGTTGATGATTGTAAAAAGCTAAAAATGAGGAATGATCATGGTGGGGCAGTGACTATGGTTCCTTAGGTCATTTTTGATGGCCTAGAAAAATTTTACGCGATCCGGGTCTGGGGGCCTGGGCCTATGCGGAAGGCGTGGGTTACAGCACATGAAAATCTGGGAATCAGGCGGAATTCCAATTTTGTGGCCGTAAATTGCCAATAAAAAGGAACGGTCATTGTGAGGCGTTGATTATAGTTCCTTAGGTAATTTATGATGGCTTGAAAAGATTTTAGGCGATTCGGGTCCCGGGGCCCGGGCCTATACGTAAGGCGTGGGCTATAGCACACGAAAATCTAGGCATCGGGCGGAATTCCAGTTTTATTACCAAAAACACAAAAAAAAACGAGGAACGATCATGGCGGGGTGGTGACTATGGTCCTTAGGTCATTTTTAATGGCCTAGAAAAAAAATTTAAGCGATCCGGGTCTAGGGTCCAGGGCCTATACGGAAGGCGTGGAATATAGCACACTTCAAGTTTTATGGCCGTAAAATGCCAAAAAACGTGGAACGGTCATGGAGGGGCGGTGACTATGATTCCTTAAGTCATTTTTAATGGCCCGAAATACTTTTATGTGATCCAAGCCCGACGGATCGGGCCCATGCGGGTGGAATTCTAGTTTTATGGCCGTAAAAAGCCAAAAAATGAGGAACGGTCATGGAGGCGCGGTGACTATGGTTCCTTAGGTCATTTTGATGGACTAGAAAAACTTTAGGCGATCAGGGTTCGGGGGCCCGAGCCCATGCGGAGGCGTGTGCTATAGCATACAAAAATCTGGTAATTCGAAGAATTCTACTTTTATGGCTGTAATAAGCCAAAAATGAGGAACAATCATGGCAGGCGGTGACTATCGTTCCTTAGGTTGTTTTTTATTGGAAAAAAGTTTTGGCGATCCGTGTAAGGCCCCGTAAAATTTCACCTAAAACCCGAGATTCCGTGGCGCCAAGGTAGGCTAATGTGTTTGGTGATGGTAGAGATAAAGGAGTTAAACAGTGCACTAGGGAGTTAAAGGAGGATGTTGGAAGAAAAAGACATTTATGTGGCCCACTATGCGGGCGCAGAATCACTTTGCAGGCTGCAGAATAGCCGCAGAGTGAAGCAGAAACTTGAGCAAAAATTGTGGACCGTTATGCGACCACAGAATTGCTTTACGGGCCGCAGATTGCATCGCAGAATCTGCGTGAGGAATTCCGGGAGGAGATTTTGCTGCCCGTTTTGCAACCACAGAATCGATATGCGGACCGCAAAATAGCCGCACACCCAATCAGTGATGCCCAATTCTGGAGGCCATTTTTGCAACCATTTCGCGGACCGCAGAAGCACTATGCGGTCGCATATGTGACCGCAGATTCCGTTCTGGGGCTTCATTTTTTGTGTTTTTATAACCCGACCCCCTTCTCATAAAACACTATTAGGGATCATATTAGAAGGATAAAACTCACGTTTGTTAGAGAGAGGAAGGTGGTCTAGAGTGAGAAGAGGAATTCTAAGCCATTGTCATCAATCTTTGCCCAAACCTTGAAGATTTCTTTAGAGTAACTCACAAGGTCTTCAACCAAAAGGTAAGATTCTACACCCTAGTCCTTAATTTTAAAATTTAACTAGAAATGGGTAATTAGTAAGATAATTCTTGGGTATGGGAGTTGTTTATTTTGCATGCATGTGTTATCAAGGGGTGTAGGAAGATTGTTGAGCTAAAATGGTAAGGAATGGGTTATGGGATGACGGAATCCTCCATAAAAGGGCCTTGAAATCTTAATGCACACCTAGTGTTTGATAAAATGCTCAAATGAGCTGGAACCATAATCATCTTCCTAATTTTTGGTTCAATTTGTTATATTTCTAAAATAGATTGAAGTTGATAAGATTTCCAGAATATTTTAGAGTTTAAGGAAGCTCAAGTGAGGTATGTTGGCTAAACTCTTCTCTTAGAATTGAACCCCACAATGTCCATGTAAGTCTCGAGTTGCTCGTTATGAATTTATTATTCCAAATAAGCTTTGTGTCAAAAGACATATGTGTTCAACATGTATTCAAATGCTATTATTATGTTGTATTGCTATTTGCGGATGTGTTCAAAGTATGTGTTGCATATCGAAATGCCATGACTTCAAGTTGTGTTTCAGTTGAAAGCTAATGACCATTGTGTAAGAAATCTTAATATGCCTAAGACTCTTATTTGCTCATGTGTGTGCTTAAATGTCTTGAATAGAAATGCCTTGTTATTGGAAAGTCCATGATGACGATTGAAAGTGAAAAGGTGCGCATGAAATACGAAAGATGAAATACGAAGCATGAAATACGAAATGTAAAATATGAAACACGGCCAACGTGCCAAGAGAAATAATACAACTGTGACCACTAGTGCCTATAAAATGAAGAGATGTGCAAGAAGTATGAAATGGAATGATTGATAGAAAAGGATGATGAATCACATGAGACGGCCCAGCCGATCGGGTTGTGATCAGACGCCATGCCGCACACATGGTGGTGACCGTATTGGAAATAGTAATTGAAATTATGATTGTGGTTGATGTCTCACATGAGACGGCATAGCCGATCGGGTCGTTATTGGACATCATGCCGCACACATGGTGGTGATCGTGTTGAAAATTGTAACCGAAATGGTGAATGGTGATATATCGGTTCTAAAGTTTTCCCAACTTAAACATGAAAATTTAATTGAAAACTTATTTTATCCCTAAGCTGATATTTGGTAATTGTTTGAGGCTTTAACTGATATTATGTTTGTCCTTACTTGCATTATCGTTTGTTCTTTCAAGAGGGTATTTAGTCATATATACTAGTACTATTCGACGGTATTAACGTCCCTTTTTCCAGGGGTGCTGCATCTTTAATGGATGCAGGTGGTTCCATAGCAGACGATGTTGATCAGCGATAGTGGTACACCTTCCTCCGAGCAGACTTGGTGAGCCCCACTTTATTCCGGGGTCATGTATTTTTTGTTAATTATATTATCATGTTTTGAGGTATAGCCAGAGCCTTGTTGCCGGCACTATCATAATACTCATTTGTATCTTTTAGAGACTCCGTAGACACAGTGTGGGTTGTATATGGGTAATGGGAATGTCAAACAAGTTGTGTTGTGATTGAATCACTTGTTCCACTTCGAACCATGAAAGTGTGTGTATTTTTTAGACTTATTAAAGGAAGTAACTAATGATAATTAATTTGGTATTGTCTACATGATCTCCTTATTGGTTAATTAACAATGTTATGTATTCTCTTTAAATCATGGGTGAGTTTGGGTAGAAAATATTCAACAGGATTGCTTAACCGGGTTCACTCGGTTGAGCGTCGGTCGCGCTCCCCAAGTTTGGGGCGTGAAAATCCTGGTCTAGGGGCTCAAGCCCATGCGAAAGGCGTGGGCTATAGCACACAAAAATTTAGGAATCGGGTAGACTTTCAATAATATGGCTGTAAAACATCAAAAAACAAGGGACGGTCATGGAGAGGCAGTGGCTATGGTTCCTTTGGTCATTTTTGATGGCCCGAAAAATTTTAGGCGATTCGGGTCCGGGGGCCCGGGCCCATGCGATGGCGTGTTAGTAGCACACGAAAATCTGGAAATTGGGCGGAATTCTAGTTTTATGGCTGTAAAATGCCTAAAACGAGGAATGGTCATGGCGGGGTGGTGACTATGGTTCCTTAGTTCGTCACTGATGGCTCAAAAAAATATTAGGCGATACGGGTCTGGGGTCCCCGGCCCATGCGGAAGGCGTAGCACACAAAAATCTGGGAATCGGGCGGAATTCTAGTTTTATAGCCGTAAAATGCTAAAAACGAGGAACAATCATGGCGGGGCAGTGACTATGGTTCCTTAGGACATTTTTTATGCTCTGGAAAACCTTTAGGCGATCCGATTTCGGGGGTCCTGGCCCATGCGGAAGGCATGTGCTATAGCACATGAAAATCTTGGAATCGGGCGAAATTCCAGTTTTATGGCGATAAAACGCAAAAAAATTAAGAACGGTCATGGTGGGACGGGGGCTATGGTTTCTTAGTTTATTTTTTATGGACCGGAAAATTAGGCAATTCGGGTTCGTGGGCCCGGGCCCATGCTGAAGGCGTAGGCTATAGCACATTAAAATCAGATAATCAGGCGAAATTCCAATTTTATGACCATAAAATGCCAAAATAGAGGGAACGGTCTTGTAACACCCCGAAAAATTTCGAAGTGTTTAAAGGCTTTACAAAAGATCGGCATATGCTAATTATATTAGTTCGCATCTGAGAAAGGGCTAATGATATAAGTGATATCAGTTGAACATGATAGTATGTGTATGCGGTATATTAGAAATGGTTATGGTCTAAGAAGAGACCTAAGGCTAAGTCAGGTTGGAAATTATATGATGGGCTAAAGTTTCAAGTGAGTTCGCACAAGACTTAACTTCAAACGAGCATAAATCTCAAGATTTGAAGTTTTATATGGTGTATGCCTATCAAATGAAAGGTCTATGTGTCTAGTTTCTATGCTTCAAACTGTTCGTCATTTGGGTATTCTACAATGAGTTATGAGTTTTTTACTAGAAGGTGGTAGTGCAGTTACGCAGCAGGCTACGCAACCTGCGTAGCCAATTTCATATTTTGGCCAAGGGAAAGGTCTCTTATGTAGGTTTTATGCGTAGGCTACGTAAGGAGACGCATCTTTAGAGGCCATTTTAAAGGGTCTGAAACAAGGGGTTTATAGAGAGAAAAAGTTAGTTCTTCAACTTGGAATTGATTTCTAGAGAGAAGGAGGAGCTCTTCCACCATGGATACACTTCAAGGTAAGTTATTTTTGTACAAGGATGGTTATATTACATCATTTATTGATAACACTAACACTCTTATGGATCAATTCCATAGGAAATGGATTGAATCTTCAAGAACATCAAAAAGAGGAAAAGTGAGATTCTTCCGCCAAGGGGTATCCCTTCACTTGAGCTTTAAATATATGTCATATTGGAGTATGGGTAGTATGATTATGAGTTTTATTTGAAGTTGTAAGGGGATATTGTATGAACCCTAAGGGTGGGTCTTCAAAATGATATTTTGGGCAAATAAGAAGATGAATAGTGATGAATTGATATAAATGGAATTGATTGAGTTTCTAATGATTTCAATAGACTTGATAACTTAATTGATGAACGAATTGAATAGGGGATCACCATTTGGAAGAGATGCAACACTAGTTCTTGAAATGGGTGTTCTTGAACCTAGGTTTTTGTTAGAGAAGACAATGAATAGTGACTTGATGATGTTGGGTAATTAACGTAGTATTATTAATGACTCCAAATGAGTATTAAATGATAGGAATGGAATTGAATAGGCTAATGGGTGACCCTATTGGATAATTTGGGATGGTTGAAGTCTTGTTGTCGAATTGTGAAGCCTAAATGGATTTTTATGAATCTTTTCGTATTTGTTGTGATGCAGTTGGATATCTAATGGTAGATGCTGAATTATGGAAAATATTTGGGCATTTTAATCAATTAGAGTATTGTAGTATTTTTGGAGCTTGAAGGTTGAGGTAAGTTAATTAAGACTTACTCTTCTTGAGGGATTCTCTTTAAAAGCATGTCTTAAGTTGATACATTATATTATTTGTAAATGTGCATCCGTACTTGTGGGGACAAGATGGAAAGATGTCACCATGTTATTCTAAATTGTTGCTTATGTAGTGCCATGTAATTTTATAAAAATCTTGTTTTCAAAACTTGTTAGCAAAATGACACTTAAGGAAATTCTTATAAGTTTTATCAAAACTTATTTGTTTATAAGAGTATAAAATGCTCGAGTGCTAAAGATATGTTTTCATGAAAAAGTTTGTCTTTTGAAATTTCAACAAAGGAAGTACTTGTATCTTTAGATTGATGTTAATTGCTAAAGGCTTCAACATGAAAAAGGTTATTCATTTGATTTTGTTCCAATGGTTTGGATTGGCTATGAAAATCATGATTTGATAAAAATAGGTCCTTTGATTACTACTTAAAGTAATGAGGTTAAGTCGACTCGTACGGCACTATGCGAAGCCGCCAAGAAAAGTAGGGTCAAATACTTGTTGCTAGGATGATCACCTAGTAGTTGTTCATTATGTCGGTGCCGGTATAGTATTCCCGGTGAACGGTAAAAGAGAGCTTTCCTATGTTAAGGACTAAGGAGCCGAAAATAATTTCAATGACTTAATGAGATTGAAATGGTTTTATATGATTGACTTAAGGAGGTTGAAATTAGTTTACATGATTGACTTAATGAATTGAAATGATTTTATATGATTTCTATTAAAAATCTTGGGTTGATAGAGACGTTCTAAAACTTTATACCTTGGCTTACATTTCACTTGTCTTTTATTTAAAATGATAAAGAGTGTGATTTATATAACTGTTTATCATTTTATGTCCAATGTTGGTTGCATAAGTTTTGTAAAATCGTATCCCGGTAACTTGAGTCAAAGAGAGTCTATGACACTTATTGAGTACTGCTGTGGTGTACTCAGCCCTTAGGGGGCCCCCTCCAGGGCCCCACTTACTTTACATGTTTCAGGATGAGGTATGATATATGGACAAGGCTAGGATGACTCTCTTCCTGAGGTATATGGTGAGGCACCACTGCTATTTCGTGGTAGCTATCACGTTATTTTTTTAATTTATGCTACTTGGGTATTAGCCAAAGTGTTTAGATTTATTCCTTGGTATAGAGGCTCCATAGATAGTTGTGAAAAGTTATAGTAATGGTATTGTACGCGACATACATGAAAAGATATTTGTTTTACTTAGTCTCATTGTTATGATTATGAGAGGCTTCATATATGATTTTGAATTGGAAAATTGTTCCATTATTTAACTTGAATAATATAAATAAAAAAATCAAAGATCTTCCGCAGTTAAATTGGTTTTCATGCATATGGTTTGGGTGCATCATATGGGTTGGTTTGCTCAGGTCGGATAGTGTGTCGGGTGCCGGTCACATGAATTTGGGTCGTGACAAGTCTAGGTAGGGCGGTGACTATAGTACTTAAGGCCGTTTTAATGGCTCGGAAAAATTTTAGGCGATCCGGGTCTGGAGGCCCGTGCCTGGGCCCGCGCAGAAGGCATGGGCTATAGCACAAGAAAATCAGGGAATCGGACAAAATTTCAGTTTTATGGCCCTAAAATGCCGAGAAACTAGTAACGGTCATGGCGAGTCGATGACTATAGTTCCTTAGATAATTTTTTATGCGTCGGCAATATTTAGGCAATCCGAGTCCAAGTGGCCAAGCCCATGCTGGAGGCATAGGGTATGCACACGAAAATCTGAAAATCGAGCGGGATTCTAGTTTTATGGTCGTAAAATGCCAAAAAACGAGGAACGGTCATGAAAGGGCGGTGACTATGGTTCCTTAGGTCATTTTTGATAGCCCAAAAAAATTTTAGGCGATCCGGGTCCGGGGGCCCGGGCCCATGCGGAAGGGGTATACCACACGAAAATCTGTTAATCGAGCAGAATTCTAATTTTATGGCCGTAAAACGCTAAAAATGAGGACAGGTCATGGTTGGGCAGTGACTATGGTTCCTTAGGTCATTTTTGATGGCCCGAAAAAATTTTAGGCGATCCAGATCCGAGGACCCGGGCCCATGCGGAAGGTGTCGACAATAGCACATGAAAATCTGAGAATCGGGCAGAAATTCTAGTTTTACGATCGTAAAAGGCCAAAAAACGAGGAACTGTCATGGAGGGGCGGTGACTATGGTACCTTAAGTCATTGTTTATGGCCCAAAAAAAATTTAGGCGATCCGAGTCCGGGGGCCCGGGCCCATGTGGAAGTCGTATAGCACCAGTTTTATGACCGTAAAATGCTAAAAATAAGGAATGGTCATGGAGGGGCGGTGACTATGGTTCCTTAGGTCATCTTTGATTTCCTGAATAAATTTTAGGCGATCCAGGTTTGGGGGCCCGGGCACGTGTGGAAGGCGTGGGCTACAACATATGAAAATCTAGGAATCAAGCGGAATTCCAGTTTTATGGCCCTAAAATACAAAAAAATGAGTAACGGTCATGGCGATACAGTTACTATTGTTCCTTAAGACGATTTTGACGGGCGGGAAAATTTTTTGGCGATCCGGGCGCGAACCCATGCAAGAGGCGTGGGCTATAGCACATGAAAATTTGCGAATCGGGTGTAATTCCAGTTTTATGGACCTAAAACGCAAAAAAAACAAGTAACGGTCATGGAAAGATGGTGATTATTGTTCCTTATGTCCTTTTTTATGGGTCGGCATAATTTTAGGCGATCCGGGTGATGTTCGGCTAAAAAGTGTATATATTTAACCATTGTTGCCTCACATTCTAGTACTTTTAATCGTCTTTTGAGTATTAATTAGATTATTTATGCTTAATATTATATATTAAACATGTAGAAATAAAGCGATGTGAAGATGAAGAGAAGTGGAGCAAAATTGAATAAAACGCGGAAGAAAAAGAAAGGAAATAAAAAGAAATATAATAAAATAAAAAGATGAGACAAAGGGCGACACCCTTTGGTGTTTGTCCCCTCTAAGTGGAAGATAAAAAGAGATAAGAGTTACAATTCAAACAAAAATTGAAAGAGGAACGTCAAAGGCTAATGGAAGCAGCGCCAGGGCTAGCGCCCTACGCTACCCTAGGCGCTAGGTGACGGAAAATTGTCCTAGTTCGCACGTGACAAGGTTATTTCGGCTCTACACGGTCTCAACTCGTATAAAAGGGGTCCTAAATCTATTTTGGCGGGAGAGAAGGTTTTTCAAAAGAACTTTTGACCAAGGGAACAGAGCCGCCGTGGAGGCCGGGTTTCATCTTTCTTCTACCAAACTTAGTATTTTTTATGGTTCTTTATATGATTTGTTGTTTGGTTACCATGTCTATGTAGAGCTAAACTTCACATTCTAAGGTTCTGGTTCTTTCATGACTATTGTTATTTGGATAGTAATTATGATTTCTTGATTCATCGTATTAGTTTATTTATTCAATCATGCGCTTAATTAATTGATTGTTTGATCACCAATTAAATACTATCTACGATCTAGAGTTGAACTCGAAAGTGAGAATTCTATATTGCACATAGGATTGAGTAGAGCAACTTCTTAAACCCGGGAATCGGGGAATGGATTCGCGGTTAGGATAGACATATACTAAATGCCTTGCTTGGTTATTATACGGGAATCATAAATGCATATAGGTGTTGGGTTAGCTTGAACAGGCGAGTAGGAGATCGATAGATTCTTATGAGCAATAATAACCCCGTCAACCAATAAGTCAGATAAATTAATTAATCAATTCACTTGAAGAATACAATAGGATTGTTAGGTAGCCCATGACCCTAGATCGTTTTCGTTACAATGATATCATAAAAATCTGCTTTCCCCTGCTTTTCCCTTTTATGGCCCTAAAATTTTGCCGGCCCATCAAAAAATGACCTAAGGAACAATATTCACCTCTTTGCCACGACCGTTACTCGTTTTTTGGCGTTTTAGGATCATAAAACTTGAATTCCGTCTTATTCCCAGATTTTCGTATGTTATAGCCCACACCTCCTGCATGGGCTCAGGCGCTCGCACCCGAATCGCCTAAATTTTTGTCAGCCTATCAAAAATGACCTAAGGAACAATAGTCACCGCTTCGCTATGTCCGTTACTCTTTTTCGGCGTTTTAGGGCCATAAAACTTGAATTACACCCGATTCACAGATTTTCGGGTATTATAGCCCACGCCTACTGCACGGGCCTGGGCGCCCGGACATGGATCACCTAAAAAAATTCCAGCACATCAAAAACGAACTAAGGAACAATAGTTCTCGCCAATCCATGATCGTCACTCAATTTTTTCATTTTAGGGCCATAAAATTGGAATTTCACCTAATTCCCAAGTTTTCGTATGCTATAGCTTACGCCTCCTGCATGGGCCCGAATGCCCGCACCAGGATCGCCTAAACTTTTTTCGGCCCATTAAAATAACCTAAGGAACAATAGTCATTGTCTCACCATGACCGTTACTCGTTTTTTGGTGTTTTAGGGCCCTAAAATTGGAATTCCGCCCGATTCACAAATTTCTGGTGCTATAGCCCACGCCAACTGCACAGGCCTGGGCGTCCAGACCTGGATAGCCTAAAATTTTTGCGTCCAATGAAAACGAACTAAGGAACAATAGTCCGCGCCTCTCCATGACTATCACTCATTTTTGACGTTTCAGTGCCATAAATTTAAATTTCGTCTGATTCCCAAGTTTTCATGTGCTATAGCTCACGCCTCTTGCAAGCGCCTGGGCGCCCAGATCCGTATCGCCTAAAAATTTTCCGGCCTATCTAAAGCGACCTAAGGAGCAATAGTCACCACCTTGTCATGATCGTTACTCGATTTTTGGTGTTTTAGGGCCATAAAACTGGAATTTCGCCTGATTTTTAAATTTTCGTGTGCTATAGCCCATGCCTCCTGCAGGGGTCCCGTGGCGCCCGAACCTAGTGAGCTTTTTGTATATTTTATGTGTTGTACTTGTGTCTAGAACATGCCCGGTATGTGAGTTGAAGCAAAATTCTAGGTGATGCTCGGTTTGAAAAATGATTTTAGGCTTTGTTTGATCTTTTTTAGCTTAATTGCTTATCTCAAATAAAATATATCCCTAGTTAACCCTTTTGAGCCTACAGACTTTTGTCACCCACTCTACAAGTCTATACCCTTTTGTTCTTTATTGACATTATTTTAATCTTTTTACCTCTTAAAGCACTTTAATTGTAAAATGAGCGCTAGAAGAAGTAAGGAGGGAGCGTGGTTGGCTTTTGAGTGGAACCAATGAAAGAAAGAAAGTTGCACCTATTTGTAATGTAATACACCATTAGCGAAAATTATAGAAGAAGAGGAAATTTTTATTGAAAAAAAAAACAAGAGAAGAAAAAGAAAAGAAAAATGTGGACGAATAAATGTATATGTTGTTCTTGCTAGTGTGGTATAAACTAAGGTAGTGCTTAAAGAAAGAGGGAACGTTGTTAGGGGTGATATTATTTGTGAAATTGAAGTTGGGATTGAAGAATTTGTGCTTAAAGTTAATTTTGTGATGTGTTAAAGTGCTTAGGAGGGTGAGCCACTATTCCTAATATATCCTACCCGTCCCTTAACTCACATTACAACCATGAAAAAGTCCTTATTGATTTTAGATCGAGCGAGCCTACATTAGTAGAGATTTACATTATGGGCAAGCATAAGGTACCAATTGCATGCATGTGACTTTTTTTGTGACAGTGAGATATTTCTTTTATATACATGTTAGTCCTTAAACTATAGTTGAGCATTTGATTTGAACGTGTGGATTCAACTTACTCTATTGTTCTTGTTGTGAGGGCACATGATTTCACGAGGGATAGGTAACGTTATTAGACATCTCTGTGATGTTGGATGATCAAGACATGAGTGCATTGTGATATTGAGTCGGTTTTTAGAGGTTAGGATTGTTATGACCATGTTGTTTTCGTTGTGAATATTTCTTTTGAATAATGGAATAAGTAAAAGGGAAGTGTATGTGATTGCATTTTCTCTACCTTAATTGTTGCTATCAAACATGGTCATTGGTGTAATGTGCTTCAAATGTGTGAATGTAAAGTCCCAAGAATAGTGTGAATTGTTGGTTGACTCGAGGACGAGCAAGAGTTTAAGTGTGGGGTGATGATGTTTGGCTAAAAAATGCATATATTTAATCATTGTTGCCTCAC
Source organism: Nicotiana attenuata (assembly GCF_001879085.1). Classification (NCBI taxonomy): domain Eukaryota; kingdom Viridiplantae; phylum Streptophyta; class Magnoliopsida; order Solanales; family Solanaceae; genus Nicotiana; species Nicotiana attenuata. The sequence goes on from NW_017670245.1 coordinate 732,110, forward strand.
ATTCTAGTACTTTTAATCATCTTTTGAGTATTAATTATATTATTTTATGCTTAATACTAAATTTTAACAGTGTAGGGACAAAACAATATAAAGATGAAGAGATGTGGAGCAAAATTGAATAAAATACGAAAAAAAAAGAAAAAAAATAAAAAAATAAAAAGAGAAGACAAAGGGGGATAAGCTTTGGTGTTTGTCCCACAAGTGGAAGACAAAAAGAGATAAGAGTTAGTAATATTCAAAACAAAAATTGAAAGAGGAACGTCAAAGGCTAGTGGATCCAGCGCCCACACTACCTTGGGCGCTGGGTCACGGAAAATTGTCCTAGTTCGCGCCAGAGAAGGTTATTTCTTTCCTACATGGTCTCAATTCGTATAAAAGGGGTCCTAAACCTAATTTGGAGGGAGAGAACATTTTTTAGAGGAACTTTGACAAAGGGAGAGCACAGAGCCGCCGTGGAGGCCGGGGTTCATCTTTCCTCTACCAAACTTAGTATGTTTTTATGGTTCTTTGTATGATTTGTTGTTTGGTTACCATGTCTATGTGAAGCTACTTCACGTTCTAGGGTTGTAGTTCTTTCATGACTATTGTTATTCGGATATTGATTTTGATTTCTTGATTTATTGTATTAGTTTACTTATTCAAGTCTGCGCTTAATTATTTAATTGTTTGATCACCAATTAAATACTATCTACGAATCTAGAGTTGAACTCGAAACTGAGAATTCTAGATTGCACATAGGATTGAGTAGAGCAAGTTATTAAACACGGGCATCGGGGAATGGATTCGCGGTTAGGATAGCCATATACTAGTTGTCTTGCTTGGTTATTATACGAGAATTATAAATTCATTCATGTTGATTCTAACTCTATAGACATATAGGTTGTTGGGTTAGCTAGAATAGGCGAGTAGGAGATCAATAGATTTGTATGAGCAACATTAACTCCGTCAACCAATAAATCAGATAAATTAATTAGTCAATTCACTTGAAGAATACAATAGGGTTGTTGCATAGCCCATGACCCTAGATTATTTTCATTACATTGATATCATAAAAATCTGTTTTTCCCTTGATTTACCCTTTTATGGCTCTAAAATTTTGCAGGCCCATAAAAAACGACCTAAGGAACAATAGTCATCGCATCATCATGACCGTTACTCTTTTTTGGCATTTTAGGCCCATATAACTTGAATTCCATCTGATTTCAAGATTTTCGTGTGCTATAGCCCACACCTCCTGCATGGGCTCGGGCGCCCGGACCCGGAACGCCTAAATTTTTGTCATCCCATCAAAAACGACCTAAGGATATTGTTTGTGAAATTGAAGTTGGGATTGAAGAATTTCTGCTTAAAGTTAATTTTGTGATTTGTTAAAGTGCTTAGGAGGGTGAGCCATTATTCCTAAATATATCATACCCGTCCCTTAGCCACATTACAACCATGAAAAGTTCTAATTGACTTTAGATCGAACGGGCCTACATTAGTAGAGATTTATATTATGGGCAAGCCTACGGTACCAATTGCATGCATGTGACTTCTTTGTGAGAGTGAGATATTTCTTTTATATATGTGTTAGTCCTTAAACTATAGTTGAGCATTTGATATAAATGTGTGGATTCAACTTACTCTCGTTTTTGTTGTGAGGGCACATGATTTCACAGGGGATAGGTAACGTTATTGGACTTCTTACATTGGGATATTGAGTCGGTTTTTAGAGGCTAGGATTGTTATGAACATGTTGTTTTCGTTGTGAATATTTCTTTTGAAGAATGGAATAAGTAAAAGGGAAGTGTATGTGATTGCATATGCTCTACCTTAATTGTTGTTATCAACCATGGTCATTGGTGTAATGTGCTTCAAATGTATAAATATAAAGTGCTCAAGAATAGTATGAACTATTGGTTGACTCGAGGACGAGCAAGAGTTTAAGTGTGGGGTGGTGATGTTCAGGTAAAAATGCATATATTTAACCATTGTTGCCTCACATTCTAGTACTTTTAATCGTCTTTTGAGTATTAATTATATTATTTTATACTTAATATTATATTTTAACTGTGTAAGAATAAAGTGATGTGAAGATGAAAAGATGTGGAGCAAAATTAAATAAACTGCCGAAGAAAAGAAAGAAAATAAAAAAAAATAGAAAAATAGGAGACAAAGGGGGGGACACTCTTTGGTGTTTGTCCCCCAAAGTGGAGTTACAATTCAAAACAAAATTTGAAAGAGGAACGTCAAAGGCCACTGGATCCAGCGCCAGGGCTAGCTCCCCACACTACCCTGGGCGCTGGCTGACGGAAAATTGTCCTACTTCGCGTGGGACAAGGTTATTTTGGCCCTAAATGGTTCTAACCTATATAAAAGGGATCATAAACCTGTTTGGGAGGGAGAGAACGTTTTTTAGAGAAACTTTTGACCAAGGGAGAGCACAGAGCCGCCGCGGAGGTCGAGTTTCATCTTTCTTCTACCAAGCTTAGTATTTTTATGTTCTTTGTATGATTTGTTGTTTGGTTACCATGTCTATGTGGAGCTAAACTTCACGTTCTAGGATCGTGGTTCTTTGATGACTATTGTTATTCGGATATTGATTTTGATTTCTTGATTTATCGTGTTAGTTTATTTATTCAATCATGTGCTTAATTATTTGATTGTTTGATCACCAGTTAAATACTATCTACGAATCTAAAGTTGAACACGAAAGTGATAATTCTAGATTGCACATAGGATTGAATGGAGAACTTCTTAAATCCGGGCATCGGGGAATGGATTCGCGGTTAGGATAGGCATATACTAATTGCCTTGCTTGGTTATTATACGGAAATTATAAATGCATTCTTGTTGATTCTACTCTATAGACATATAGGTATTGGGTCAGCATGAATAGGCGAGTAGGAGATCGACACAGATTCTTATGAGCAAGGGTTAGCTTGAATAGGCGAGTAGGAGATCGACAGATTCTTATGAGCAATATTAACCACGTCAACCAATAAATCAGGTAAATTAATTAGTCAATTCACTTGAAGAATACAACAGGATTGTTAGATAGCCCATGACCCTAGATCGTTCCATGAACGTTACCTCGTTTTTTGACGTTTTAGGACTATAAAAAAGGATTTTCTCCCGATTCTCAAATTTTCATGTTCTATAGTTACACCATCTGCATGCATCCGGGTAACCGGAATCGAATTGCCTAAAATTTTACCGGCACATCAAAAACGACCCGTGGACCAATAGTTATCGCGTCACCATGACAGTTCCTCGTTTTGGTGTTTTAGGGCCTAAAACAGGAATTTCACCCGATTCTCAGATCTTCGTGTGATATAGCCCACGCCATCTACATGCATCCGGGCGATCGGACCCGAATCGCCTAAAATTTTGTCGGACCCTAATGAAAAATTTCATCGTTTCGCTATAATTGTTCCTTATTTTTTGGTATTTTAGGTCCGTAAAATAGGAATTCAGGATGATTTCCAATTTTTTGTATGTTAATATCCACAGAATCCTCATGAATTTGGGTGACGGACTCCGAATAGCCTACAATTTTGTGGATCCATCAGAAATGACCTAATGAACAACAGTCGTCGCTTCGCCATGATCGTTCCTCATTTTTTTTAGCGTTTTAGAGCTATAAAACAGTAATTCAGGATGATTTCTAATTTTTCATGTCCTAATGCCCATATCATCCTTCATCAATTCGGGTGACGGGCTCTGAATCGCCTAAAATTTTATTTTGGCCCATCAAACTACATAATGAAGTGATCTAATTAATAATAGTCATTGTTTCGCCATGACCGTTCCTCATTTTTTGGCATTTTAGGACCGTAAAACAGAAATTCAACACGATTTCCATTTATTCGTGTTCTAATGTCCACACCATCTTCATGAATTTGGGCGATCGGCCTCAAATCGCCTAAAATTTTGTGGCCCCATCAGAATGACCTAATGAACAATAGTCATTGCTTCTCCATGATTGTTCCTCATTTTTTGGCGTGTTAGGGCCATATAAAAGGAATTCAGTTTGATTTTTAATTTTTTCGTGTGTTGTCCACACATGAATTTGGATAACCAGCCCGAATCGCCTAAGTTTTTTAGGGCCATCAGAAACGACCTAAAGAATAATAGTCATTGATTCTCCATGACTGTTCCTCTTTTTTTGGCGTTTTAGGGCCATAAATCAAGAATTCAGTTTGATTTTTGATTTTTCGTATGCTAATGTCCACGCCATCTTCATGAATTCGGGTGACTGGTCCCGAATCGCCTAAAATTTTATGGGCCCATCAGAAACGACCTAATGAATAATAGTCATTGCTTCTCCATGATCGTTCCTCGTTTTTTAGCGTTTTAGGGCCATAAAATATGAATTCAGCACATTTTCTGATTTTTCATGTGCTAATGTCCACGTCATATTTAAGAATTCGGGTGACCGGCCCCGAATCGCCTAAAAGCTTTTGAGCCCATCAGAAATAACCTAATGAACAATAGGCATTGCTTCTCCATGGTTGTTCCTCGTTTTATAGGCTTTTTGGCATTTTAGGGCGAGAAAACAGGAATTCAGCATGATTTCCGATTTCTGTCCACGCCATCTTCATGAATTCGGGAGACCGGCCCCGAATCTCTCAAAATTTTGTGGGCCCATTAGAAACGACCTAATAAACAATAGTCATTGTTTCTCTATGATCATTCCTCGTTTTTGGCGTTTTAAGGCAATAAAATAGGAATTCAGCACGATTTTTGATTTTTTGTGTGCTAATGTCCACGCCATCTTCATGAATTCGGGTGACTGGCCCCGAATCGCCTAAAATTTTGTGACCATCAGAAACGACCTAATGAACAATAGTCATTGCTTCGCAGTGATTGTTCTTTATTTTTTGGCGTTTTAGGATCATGAGAAGCTGAAGATAGTTTCATTCATGATGCGGGAGACAATTCTGATTCTAATGAAGACGAAGAATTTGTTTCCCGAATACATTATGTTATTCATCCAAAACTTGGGGAAGAGAAAGATGAAGATATTGACGAATTCGCAAGGAGAATTGAAGAAAGATAGGGCAGAAAATCGAGATATGTGGAAGAGGAATATGAAACAGAGGTATTTCAGCAAAAGCCCTTTTGCCTACAGTAATATGGTTAAATGCGCAGTTGGCTTGGCTATGAGAAGGAAGTAGCAATATGCTTAATGAAGAAGCAAATTGACAAAGCCTTTAACTTGCTCCGTCATAGCATTCGATCATCTCCACAATTATATCGTGACTGAAAGAGACTCAAAAATATTCTCAAAGATCAATATTCAAGATTCAAATATTCAATTTTATCCCAGATTTTCAATTCAGTGACTCAAAAATGTATGTTGTATGTATAGATCTGAGTCGTCGTCTTCTTCTTCTTTGTATGTACCTATACCGTATTTTGTTGTATGAGAGAGAAAATACAGTCTGTTGAGCGAGTGCTTCTTCTTCTTTGTATGTATCTACATTGATTTCGTTGTAAATACAATCTGTTGAGCGAGCGCATACAACCAATCGTTAATGTATGCGTTGATACAGCAAAATCTGAGTCGTCTTCATTTTCTTCTTAGTATGTACCTACGATGTATTTTGTTATGAGTAGAAAAATACGGTCTATTGAGCGAGCGCATACAACCTATCGTGATTCTATGCGTTGATACCACGAAATTGAGCGAACGCAACAAACCTATCATGACTGTATCTTGCGCGACTGTATGCAGTGCTCGACTGTATGCATTGATACTTGAGAGAATGCATACAACCTATCGTGACTGGATAACGAAATTGATACATTAGCTACGAATGGTAATTAGACAAACTATAGTTATGTATGGTAATTAGAACTATAACACTTCATGAAAATACCTCAACCGCAAATCAAGAAACAAGAGAGGTAAAAGAACAAACCGATTAGAAGCATAAAATTGGCAGCCGAATCGAGAATGTATATAGCTCTTTCCGCACAAAGAAATTACTCGGGAAGGAAAAATAAACCATCGAACATTTCAACTACCACCAGGAGGTCCATATAAAACACCAGAATCTGATATTCCATGTACAGATTTAGGATAGTATCCTGAACAGTGTCCTACACCTAAAAGTCGTAAAACTAAACAATCACACATCTCACTCAGGGCAATCTCAAAAGTTCCTGTTTTTACAAGAAATAATCACATTTAACCAGAAAACAAAAACATCTCAGTAACAACTGTTCATCAATGCAAAAGCTGATAGCCTAAAGGTTCCTGGTTCCAATAAATGCACAGATAAGCAGTACTATATGCTCCAGAGACATTGCGCAGGGACTATAATTTACCAAGGATTCTCCTATAAATTCAACTATCACAAAGATGCAGGAAGCGCATGTCGATTTACTGTTCAAGTTGATAAACGCCAAAAACAAATTCCTTACCCAGCATTGAGGACCTAATAAATTGGTCTTATTGAAGGCCTCTATAATCCTGGAGATCCTGAAAGACTGTCAAGAGACGCAAAGTATTTGTGATGCAGGGCTTCCGTAGCTGAAAACAAAATCTCTAACTCGAGGTATCAATCTGCTTCCCATGATCTTCCTCCGGGATATGTCTCTTTAACCTTGTAAGCCAGATATCATAATTCATAGGATATGGTGTTCCGCAGAGGCTGTCAACATAATCTGCGAATGCTTTCAAGACTGCAGAAATATCTCCAAGATTCTGTTGGATCAACCTTTTTGACCAAGAGGTTTCCCTCCACTGCAAAGCCCCTTCAACTGAATCCAAATTTGGCATTTGACCTCCAGAACAGAAGTAAAGCATGTACACCAGACTCTCTGCATCAGAGGCCGAGCACAGTTTCCCTTCTTGAAGGGCATAAGTGGAGGAGAAATGTAAATTCATTGCAGGACGGTCCCTCTCTTCTAAAATAGCATGTCCCCAACCAATGAGAACAAAATATGGTTGCCTCACACCAGAATTAACATAAATGACATTCTCAGGCCTGATATCACCGTGCCGAATGCCAGCTGAGGAAGCTGCTGAAAGTGCTGATAAGCAGTCATGGCAACACTTAATAGCTTCATCCGTACCAAATTGGCCAAGTCTCACCATATCAGCAACTGTTCTGCCCACTGGACTAGTAACTAAAACTGGGGTTCCACACCACGGGAGATCACAATTACCGCCCGAGCTGGGTCTCCTGCATTGGCCAGGGTGATTTATCCGGCCAGATGCATTCAATTGAGGTAGATACTTGCTCCACAACCCCTTTTGCTTCATAACACCCAATACCTTTGTCTGCCTCTGAACTTGATACCACAGCTTCATATCTTCCCATGCTGGTTCCAGCTGAGAAGGATGTGAACCAACATACAAAAATAAAGTCGTACCTGGATCTTCAACAGAAGATGCAATATAATACAGAATCTCTCCATCTGTTAGAACTTCATTTATCTGATAACCCTTCTGCCAGTTTGAGTCTTCTATCAGCACAATAGAACCGACTTCCAGCTTCATGGACTTGTCAGGTTCTAACCTGAAGGACTCCTCCTCATGTACTTCAACAATTTCAGGTGAAGCACTACGCTGCTGGAAGCGAAATAAACCGTTTCCATTTGCGTTGCTATCCCCCAATTGTCTTTCAATTCTTCTTGCCTGAAGACGAGCGCTATGATCAGCAGCCAGATCTTCAACCGAATTCTTTGACATTCCAGCATATTGTGTGATCGAGTGAAAGGTTGCATAAAGTGCTTGTAAAGCGCCGATATCTCCCCAATTAGCATTCCCAAGCTTGTTCCAGATCCTATCAATAGGGGAAATGGTAATTAAAGCATTATTCTTTATCCATTCAGCAGCACAACCATATACATCATTCAAATCCATTTCTAACTTGCTTATATCTCCTTCAACTTTCAGGACCCCACCATATTGAGTGTCAACTAAAAGAACGAAAACTGAATTCAAACTGAGAGGAATATTGGATCTGCTGACGCTTCTCGCAAGCAATACTCTTAGCGCAAAGAATAAAGCTTCACCTAAAATTGAGAGAGAAGGCTTACAGTCTTTCTCTACTGTAGCAAGGTTTCCAATATCGGGCCTTAGAATAGCTAGTTCCAGAATATCATCCCACTTCCCTTGTGGATGCCTTGGGTTCTTTAGCATTACAGCTGTGGCACAAAGACCTTCAAGTCTCCCTTTCGCAATAGCTTTCTCAGCCTGATAGAATCTCAGGTTAGAATTGTAGACCGAAGAAACATAGAAAGGCAAAGTTTCATCCTCACCCCAAAATGCCTCCCACAAACCTCTCACACTTGCATGTAAGAAATCTTCCAGGGCAAGATAAGCAGTTGCTTCCGTAGCGCCAGAAGTTGAGGCATAAATAGCACTAGGCATACGAATCAGCTGTTGAAGCGGAACTCCTCCCAAAGCATAATCAAACTTTTGAAGATCTATCAACTCAAAAGGGACATCAAAAGAGGGTTCATTGCAATTTGAATTTTCTGCTGTTTCTTCATACCACGTTCTGAGGTTTTCGGTCAGGCTTTCACTATCTACAAACCTATGGAGAAACTCTTTGCGATCTTGAATCCTACCACCTGAAGATATACTGGACTTTTTTGCCCCAGATTCCAAAGATACCCGATCTGGAGATCCACCTGTCAAATTTAGTGCCAGATATAGGAGAGATGCTCATTAGATGTGTTCCAGGAAATCCTAAACATGTGTTTCTTTTTTAGAAAACTCAAATATAAATTGCTGCACCAACATAAATGAAAGTTCAAAGTCTACAAAAGCAATCCCCTCAACGGGGAATCAATGAACTCTTTTTGCAATTCAAAAAGAAAGAATACATTAGGGAGGAGCCCCTATAGCTTTGGTCTAGTGGTAAGAGCGCAGCACGTGATATGTTGGCTAGACGCACATTACGGGTTTGAACTATCCCGCAGACAAAAGCATATTTAAGTGGAGAAGGGTAGATGGATGGGCCCATTATCTACCAAGTTTTGAACCGTGCGCCTCAGTTGTCAAGAAAATAATATGTTAGGGAGGATATTACACCATAGAAAGAGAATTCATGGACTTTTAAGAATTTTTAAGGCCCTTGCCATGCTAAAAATAATAGCAGCAACTAAACCAGAATATCAATGGACCAGTGGTGCCTAGGACACATTATCGCTGTTAGTTTCTTCACCAACTAAAAAAAGGATATGTCAAACTCAGCAATCATCTATAATTGCTGCAAAAAAACATATTAATGATATTCAAAGCCACTTTGTTATTGCTACAGCCACTAATACCTGTATTTTATCTACTATTCTGCCTAGCTGGGCTTCCCAAATGGAGACTGGGCTAACTCCCAACTAGTCTCCAATAAAATCTAAGCAAGATTGTATGAAATTGTAATAGCTCCCACTCAAGTGCACGCTTTTCTACTTTCACCAATCCGCATTCAGCTCTAATTACTGCTTTGGGGATATGGACAGTCTGTTGAAAAACAAATGATGATAGTGTTTCAGACTCTTTTTTGGGAAAGATTTCAAATAATATTCAAATTGGTCAGGGAACTATACATGTAATGAAGAACATGATTATGGTTACAAACAAGGATGTTACACTGCGACTCCCTTAGACCCATATAATGGACGTACTTCCCTTTGTATTCCATCCAGAAGACTTGATTCAGATCCATGAAAAGAAATAAGCTAGTCCTCCTCCAACTTTTTCCATTCATAATCACATTTATGCATTAGAATTTAAACCAGCACTACAGCATATAACAAGTAATGTACACCTGATCTTAGCCAAATGGCCGAGAAAGGTATGATAAGTGATGTACACCTTTGCACCAATTTTTTAGTGCTATTATCAAGACAAGTCAAAAACTGAATAAATAAGACAGTTTCGGCAAATGGTATTAGTAACCAGATGCATTTTGCTGAGGTGTATCGGCCAAAATTTACCTTATTAACCACCATGCAAGTGCTGCTTCATCAACATTATGAGATAAAGTGTACGAAAGAAAGAAATAACATTATCAAAGACATGCAATACTGTTATTAAAATGTTACTCCCTCTGTCCCAATTTATGTGTCACGTTGTCCTTTTTAGTTTGTCCAAAAACGAAAGACATCTTTGATCTTTATATATGTTCAAACAAGTTAACTTTAAAATTTTACCCTTAATGAGATGATTTATAGCCAGACAAATATCTATGGCTTGTTTTAGACCACAAGTTTCAAAAGCCTTTCTTTCTTCTTAAACTTTTGTGGTTTGTGCTTGTCAAACAAGGCAAGATAAAATGGGATGGAGGGAGCAACATAAAAGAAATCATTATAAAACATGCATAAAAGTTATCAAAATGTCAATATAATTTTAAAAAGTCATCTCTTCCATAAAGTTTGGCCAAAAAAAGAGATCATGGAGCATAAGAATGTTTAGGACAATATTCATTTTGATGCTCACAACAGCAAAAATTCTTCTTTTTCATAAAACAGATACTTCTAAAAATCAACACCCATGTCCCCAAAATTAATTAACATAATTTATTTTACCTCAGATTTAAGTTAATAAAAAACTGGGAGTCAAACATTGGGTTTAAAGGGCAGGATTAGAGATTCATGATGCAGCCTCGTACCATCAACTACGATAATCTAAAATAGCAATCGTTAATTCATAACTATGCATGTAACTCAGTAAATTTGTCCTTTTAATTGAATGTAATAACACCTAGCCCGACCTAAGAATCCAAGATTCACTCTTAGAAAAAGGGCAAGACGGGCACAATGCATATGTATGCAGTAGTGCAATTGATCTTAGCCAAGAGGCTGACAAAGGTATATTTATTGGACGATTGAGAGGAACATGAACAAGTATAGGACAAGTCAGCTAGAAGATGTGTGTCCCATGACCATCGGCTCTATCCTGAAGAGCGTAGCTCTAATTTCACTAAGATAATAATTTTTTCAATGCCTTTGTCCATATACTTTATTTATTGTTTGAATTTATACTTATCATTCTTGAATTGCATCATTATATTTTTTTTCTTTTGTTCAGTAAAAGCCCCAACAGATACGGCATTTTCGCTTTTCACCTTTGATAACACTAATTTAGTAAGAGGTTTTTCTCTTCTTCTCTCACATGTTGACAATTACTGCTTTTTTATGGCACTTAGCAAGGACGGGAGGAGAAATATATTTAAAGAGAGCTCCAAGCCTTCAGTTCCTCCAACATTATACATCTAACTGAAGCATGACTACTTGCACTGTTTTCTTTTTTCCATTTAGTACTTTTATTCCTTACATCAGATGTTGCGTAATCAAACACGGGCTGCTTGAACTCCAAAGACTAAAACCCAGAAAAAACTGCAAGATCATTTGCTCTTTCCCATTATTTGTCCTTTTATGTCAACAAAAAATAAGAGAAGGTAGAATTATTTCCCCCCTCCAATTCGAAAAAGATCCTAAATTAACTTTAACAAAGCAAAAGCTGCAATCTTAGAACATAAAGACAGAAACTTTCGGCCAAGGATCAGAGCAAATTTCCCTTACCACAAAAAATCCAAGAATTCAGCAATCAATTAACCAAAATAAAATTCAGTAAAACCCCAATTCAGAAATCAGCTGTTAACCCTTAACCACTATGAGTTTAATTCAGTAAAACCCAGAAAGTCAATGTCAAAGTCAAAAGAGTGGCCAAATCTCTAGGGTTTTACAGAGAAAACAAAGGAGAGAGGATTTATACCTTCCATTATGGAGAAAAATATGGAAAATTGGAGTGAAATTATGCTCAGATCCTCAGCTTCAGAGCAGACATACCAAGTCTCCGATGAACTCTCCCATTTCCCAACTTTCTCTCTCTATACTAACACGCGCGCACTCTCTCTCTCTCTCTCTCTCTCTCTCTCTCTCTCTCTCTCTCTCTAAAAGCTTATTGCCTCGGTATCGTCTGACTAAAATCTAATTCTATTTATTTATTATTTTTAGCTAGAGTAGTATTGAAATTCTTTCTTTCTTTTTTCTTTTTTCTTTTTTTTGTTTATGTCTGCCTTGTAAGAAGAGACAATGATTATAGGAAGCCGGCAACGGGTGAATTTTTGGCATCATTACATTACAGTTTATGAGATGTCAAGATTTATGAAATTTTGACTAATAATGACTTGTCTTTGGACTACATGCCTCTTTTAATTAGTGTTTCAACTTTTTGTCTTCTACACCTTAAAAATAAAACAAAAATACCATCCTTCTTTTTTTCTTTAAGAAAAATATCTTGTTTTAAACATTAAACAAGTAAAGAGTGGTCTTATAACAAATTGCAGTGAATTATTTTGGGCACATGTGAGCTTGTATATTTGAAATTAAAAGAAATTATAAAAATTAAAGTTATGCATGAATATGAATTTTATCTAAAAAAGTTAATGTTTAATCGCGAATAGAAACTATACTATTTTATTTCAAATAGACCTTATTTGACTTTGAGCCATAACCCATTTTCGTTTCATGTATATCATGTGTTGCACTAATTGATATAACTACATTTTTAACTAACAATATCTTCGCAACTCTAATAGAACCTGGTAGAAGACCTACCCGACTTATAACTCGAGCATTCTAAGTGATTTGATTAGATTTCAACATGTCTTACAAGCTGAAAACGAATCAGATTCTTTGAATAAAACTTAAGAAACTTGCGGAAGACTATGTTATACACAGTAATTGGTGAACAACCAAACAACGAGAGCATATCCATGGGCTATTTCAGAGCATCGCTTCCGACAAAATTTGTACGTATTCTATTTCCTGATAAATAGGGACTGCATTAATGAAAGTTGATCGGGCACCTACCCCATCAACGGTTCTCAGTAAAATTTTCTCCAGTGCTAAGATACTCATACTTTTTGCCCTGGCCTTGTCACTAGAGTTAGTGGCAGTGGCACGCTGCAGTCAGAAACCACTGCCGAAGGCTGACTTCCTGTCGTGAATATGTAAGCTGTACCTAACAGAACTTCAAGCCAACTAATTCACATAGAGACACACATGAAGAGGTCATTCACATAGATATGATGCGAGTTTTCTTCGATTTGGGCCTTGTCGCTCTCCTTACTTTTTAGCCGTGACAACAGACTAAATCAGCCGAACCAAATCATCCAACATACATCAGTGCTACCAAAAACTGCAAGAGCTTTAGATGAATATAAAAGGTACTGCATAAAGCAACTGCCGGTTTGTAAGCTACATGGGGAAAAAAGTAAATGGTAGCATGAGATTTTACAAATTTCCAGCCTCAAAAAGTTTGCATTTATGTCACAAATGCAAAAGGTATAAGAAGCTATAGAACTGCATTCATCAATAAATAAATAAAAAGTTACAGTCTCCGTAGACATGGTTCAACAAAACCCCAACAATGAACAGAGAACTTATCGAGGTACAAGACTCGAGAAGACATCACGGACAACCAAATAAGAGAAACAAAGTCATTCAACCACTGCAACAATAGAGCATTCCATTCATCCAAGGTACAACCTATCCGGATAAAATCATAAAAAGAAACCATTATCCTAAGCTGACCCAGTCTGATGAATGTTTGGTCTTTCTTCAGTGTTAAAAAGGTAAACTGCAGAAGAGGGAAATCACTTGGCCATCATGACCTTAACAAACTCATCATAGTTAATTTGTCCATCACCATCGACATCGGCCTCCCTAATCATTTCATCAACTTCTTCATCAGTAAGCTTCTCACCAAGGTTGGTCATCACATGACGGAGCTCAGCAGCAGAAATGAAACCATTCTGGTCCTTGTCAAAAACTCTGAATGCCTCCTTCAGCTCCTCCTCCGAGTCTGTATCCTTCATCTTCCTGGCCATGAGGTTCAAAAACTCTGGGAAGTCAATGGTTCCATTACCATCAGCATCCACTTCATTTATCATGTCCTGGAGCTCAGCTTCAGTTGGGTTCTGTCCCAATGACCTCATCACCGTCCCAAGCTCCTTAGTTGTAATGCAACCTATTCAAAACTTCAATATTAGCCTACTAGACCTGAAGGATCAAAACACCCTCTGTTTCTGACTGCATTATTTTTCGGTTCATAATTGCAAAAGAAATCAAAATGCAAAGTTAACCACATCAGATAACTCAGACAGCAAAATTCAGGGGAGGGGAGAACTACACAGAAATTCAGCTACAAAAACCAATGTCCCTTTCAAGGACTTCATATTATACCAAAATCTAGAAGATACATCTCACTTACCATGCTATCTCCCAAAATCAACAGTAAATCTGATAAGCAAATTCAAAAAGAACAAAGAAGTACCATAATAGAAATTCCGGAAATATATATAAATCCTCTAATATATTTGCATCTTTCTGCTACACATTATTTGGAGACATTTCTATAGTAACATTACTTGTACATCTAAAACAAGAACCAAATATGTTGCAGAAGCAAAGCCAGTTATTAAGTGGTAACTGATTAAAAAATACAGTCAATACATGTAACAACAGCTGGAACTCTGATTAAAACACCATCATATACATTATACAAACTATAGCTCTTCATCCAACCAAAAAATTTCTTCAAACCTCCACTTCATCCCTATCAATCCATAAAATCAAATAAAATAAGAACACAAAACAGACAATTATTTGGTCATTTTGGGAAACAACATTAGAAAGCAAAATGGTTTAAATTTCTTCAAACCTCCACTTCATTCCCAATGCTTAGGTATTTATGGGAAGAAATACCTAAGCTGCTGGGATAACGCTAGTCTCCAAGGTTATCTCCCAGTTCATTTACTGCAAGGCCACACCTTAGGTGCTCAAATTTTTAGACCACTATTCGCAAAATCTTATTTCTGATAGATGATTTCTAGAAAAGATCATGTTTTAATTAAGTCTAAAAATACCATTTTAAATGCTTACATTAATACAGACAAATCTGCTCATACACAGTTATGATAAAGACAGAGAAACTACAAGTACCATTTAAAGCAAGTTGAAATCACAATAAGAGTAGCTATAAAGACAGATAATTTGGCCCACATCCAAAACAATTACTAACAACCACAATACAAGGTCAAAGATTCACCATTTTTCTCTAAATAAATTAGGCCAAAATTTGTCCATCAAAATTAGATTTTTCTTCAAAATTCAATTAAAAAAATTTGTAGTATTCCATTTTCTCTAATCATTGCTTTCTCAAAGGAGATAAACCATTCCTATATACCAAATAAATCAATTGTTATACATTTCACTTATACCAAATCCACAAAATCAGCAATTTTTCAACTCCAAATTGTTCCATCAAATCTCCAATAGTTCTTAGCTCGTAAATTATTGCACCTTAAAATTCAACACAAAATTTTGTATCTTCCATATTCTCTAATCGGTTGCTTTCTCAAATGAGATACCATTCCTAAATGCAAAATAAATCAATTGTATACATTTCTCTTTCACCAAATACAGAAAATCGGCAATTTTTTAAATTCATCATATCTGAAAACCAAACGGAGACTAAACATAAAGTCAACAACGCCAGATCTGAACTCAAATGTACGGAGATAAACATATTAACAAAAAATTACACATAATGCAATAAAATAAAGAAGAGAAATCGAATCGAACCATCGCCGTCCTTATCGAACAGGCTGAAAGCCTCCTTAAACTCAGAGATCTGATCATCGGTCAGCTGATCCGCCATTGAGAGAGGGAGAAGAAGCTTCTGGGATTCAGAGAACACAAAGGGAGAAAAAAAAAATTGGTCTTTGAAGTTTGAACTTCTCACCTCTTGGATTCAGGGTAAAGAGAAGAAATGGCGAGTTTTATAATCAACGATAAATTAGACTTTTCAATGGGCTAATTAATGTAAATAGAAAATACCTATAAATTTATCCGACTTTCCCGCTTTACCCTTCATTTCTCCTCATTTTCTATTGACAAGTTATGTTCACTGTTAGTTTTTCCCATTCTCAATTTCTGCTTGGATCTGTACTCTACATATAAATTTCTTTTCAAAATTTAACTCTTCATTTATTATTTTCGATATAAATTAATTTGGAAAAATTTTCCAAAATACACATTTGCTAAAGGCCTAAAAATTCAACTAATAAACTATTATTGAGTACAGATATGCATTAGTAAATTTTTATATTTATTAAAGAACTTGACAGTAATTCATTATATAAGAGATTACCATAAGAGAAGAACCTATAAATCATTCTCTATTGGAGAACTTTTGGGGGGAAAATTATATGTAACTAATAAAAAGACCACAAAGAAAATGTAGAATAAGGAAAAATTCTCGGAAAAGGAAAATCATCATAAATATAGTATGCAGTTGATAACTACAATGCAGTTGATAACTACAACTATACACTTCCAGTTCATCTGAACATATTTCCTTTTAGTTTATTTCAAAAAAAACCTCTTTCTAAATTTAGAAATAATTTAATTTAAGCTTTCAATTATATCCTTAATAAGAAGCTTTTATAGCTACACAAATACTTTGGCTGCGTCAACACTACGAGTCTCAAAAGAATTATAGCCACATAAATATTATGACTTGTTCTGCCATAAATTTTAAAAGTCTTAATATTTTTTAAATCATGTGTCCAATCAAATAGGTTCATATATGAGGAGTACTAAACTAAAATATTTAAATACTTAAGGGACCAAATTGATTTTCATCCAATCTTCATAATTGTTTGTTCCTTAGTAATTTAAGAATCAGAAATGGCGATCCAAAAATCCAAAAGGGAAAGCTAAAACTAAGATCCCAAACGCTCGTACTCGTAGTTGCAATTTTAACCATAACTTTATTATATATCGCGACATATCAACAATAACAAATTCAATATAATATTACAAATGAGGTTTGGAGAGGGTAATGTCGTACTCCAATCCGTACGAAAGGCCCCCTTTCTTTTGGCGGGTAACGCCACTGTATGAGTCAAAATCTGACCACAGTGGTCGACCAAGCTGGGACCTCGCCTAAGTGGTGAAATGGCGAGAAGCACCACGACCAACCTCAGTCCAATCAACGACAGTGTACGTCAAGCAAAAACAGTACTCGAATAACGACGAAAAGATTGTCACGTGAAGAACACGTTGGTCAAAGAACACAGTAAAGCTCCGAGAACTATATATAGAAGGGGGAGTCTCAGAAAAAGGGAGGCTGAACTTTTCCTCTCTACTCTTTCTCTTGCAATTTCCTCCTCTGAAGGATGTAAACTGATTTTTCTCTCTATCTCATCAAAGATGAGATATTTATCATCAATAAATATTGATTGTTCTTACTTTTCATTCATTGTATTGCTATACATTCTTGGTAAGTAAACCTCACGTGCTAATCTAGATCTTGGTGCTACATGAAAGCCGAAGTTACAATCAATATCCGCAAAGCTCACAAGAGGAGACAACACCTACTGCGCAATCCTATAGAAAATTGGGCACATCTTGCCCTACTCTGACATTCCCCCCCCCCCCCCCACACACACACACCGGACGGCCCACGAGCGAGAAAAGGCAAACCCAACCCACGCGGAGTCAGGGCATCCCAAAAAAAGGGGGGAGAAAAGAGAGCTGAATACGGTTGCCGAATCTACAAACCACCATATCAACCACTTAAACGCCAGGCAGAGCGAACAACGCTATAAGGTTACCCTCGTTCATCGACTCATCGGATCGAGGTAAGGAAAATCTCATCTTGGTTCACCTTCCGTTGTTTGCTTAAACAGGAACAAAAGTGCCGCATGGGCAAGCGAGCAAAGAAGCATTCCAACTGGAGAGTGGAAGAACTATTACAAAATAACTTGAATATCGCCCATCTCAGACATTTCAACTTCTGGAAAATGACGTCCCCTAAGTCGTACTCCTTCTCCTCACCCAGGTGTTGTCCCGATTAGGTTCCATCGGGGAGGTTTTGAACGAGGCAATGAGGGAGACGTCACCAAGTTCAAAGGATAGTTCATCGCCCCGCCTATCGGCGAGCTCTCCAGGCCGAACGATGAAGAGGTCAAATAGGGAAATTCCAATGTATGCATAAAACGAACATTAGCAAGATAGCAACGTTCTATACTCTCCAGCATCACACTCTCCAATACAGACAAAATTAAGCAAACTGGGACTCACCCAGGAAACACACAAATTAAGCAAACTGGGACTCACCCAGGAAACACACAAGTTAAGCAAAACTGGGACTCCCCCAGAGGACACCCAAAACTCTCCAAAAAAAAAATTGGGACTCACGACGGGTTAACATTTCGACCAGCTCGAAATAGCACCCCTACGGCCAAGGGCCATCGCCGAAATAGAAGAGTTCGACCTCGCTCGAATTGCAACGGGTTAACATTTTGACCAGCTCGAAATAACACCCCTACGGCCAAGGGCCATCGCCAAAATAGAAGAGTTCGACCTCGCTCGAATTACAACGAGTTAACATTTCGACTAGCTCGAAATAACACCCCTACGGCCAAGGGCCATCGCCAAAGTAGAAGAGTTCGACCTTGCTCGAATTGCAATGGGTTAATATTTCGACCAGCTCGAAATAACACTCCTACGGCCAAGGGCCATCACCAAAATAGAAAAGTTTGACCTCGCTCGAATTGCAATAGGTTAACATTTTGACCAGCTCGAAATAATACCCCTACGGCCAAGGGCCATCGCCAAAATAGAAGAGTTCGACCTCGCTCGAATTGCAACGGGTTAACATTTCGACCAGCTCGAAATAACACCCCTACGGCCAAGGGCCATCGCCAAAGTTGAAGAGTCTGACCTCGCTCGAATTGCAACGGGTTAACATTTCAACCAGCTCAAAATAATACCCCTACGGCCAAGGGCCATCGCCAAAATAGAAGAGTTCGACCTCGCTCGAATTGCAACGGGTTAACATTTCGACCAGCTCGAAATAACACCCCTACGGCCAAGGGCCATCGCCAAAATAGAAGAGTTCGACCAGCTCGAAATAACACCTATACGGCCAAGGGCCATCATCAAAATAAAAGAGTTCGACCTCGCTCGGATGTGAAAAGAAATGGTGACTTCGCCCGAATCAACGACAGTGTGATCCTACACGAACGACTCAAGTCAAGACCAACTTCGTCCAGAGCAACAAAATTATATAATCTCATTTGAGTCAAAGACGAATATGCTTGAAGCAATAAGTCACCAGTCAATTCCGCCCTAAATACTCTAATCGAACGAGACTCCATTCGGACTCACGATGAAGTCCTACTCAGTCCGGCTAAAGTTGGTTTCCCTGAGAAATCAGGAATCCACCATACGAAGATCCGATAATTTATGCCAAAGATATGAAAAGCAAAAGGGGGAGAGATACAAAGGATTTACAACGATGAAACCTCCTTTATTTAAACAGTTACGCAAATGGCCGCAGATTATACACGGCTAAAACCGATCCAGTACAAAATGAAAAAAAAGGGAAGAGGGAAACAACACAAACAACGATAAGCAAGAAAAGACAACAAAGATAACAACTTTTTTACTCGGCGTCATCACCGCCGTCCTCCTCATCGCCATCTCCAGGAAACTCCCCCTCAGCATCAACATCCTCGCCGGCTTCCAGTGTCGCGGGATCATAACCACAATTAATACGAGCCTCTCATGCCTTCGCCCGAGCTCCTTCATAAGTGGCCTTAGAAACATTGCCCGCTTCCCACAAACTCTTGTATATGTCCTGCTGGGCTTCGACATGAACCCAGATTTCGTGTAAATGGCGAGGAACAGCGGCGGAGGCGGATTAAACTTCGGCCAACAATTGTGCCTTTTCGGCCTTAAGAACAGCAACCCGATCTCCTAAAGTTGAAGCTTCCCGGTCAATGTCGCCAATACGCTCTTCAAGCCTCGCCTCCCTGAGCGTAGCCGTTGCCCTCTCAGACACCTGCTCGGATTGAAGGACACGGATAGCGTCCTCTAAAGCCTCCGCTCTGGCCGAAGCTGACGCTCAGGCCCTCTCGACACTCTCCAACTCGGAGACCTTTCTCTCCAGCTCGGTTAACTTCCCCATCCACTCCGCATTCATCGCCTCGACTCTGGTGGCATTGAGATCTAACTCGGACTGCAACGACCTAACCTTCGCCTGAAGATGCTCATACTCTGCGGTGACCCCTTTTCCCAACTCAAGTTCTTCGTCCTTCACACAAAGTTGCTTTCGAGCTCGCTATTCCTGCGAATAGCCTGCACCAGCTCCTGATCCCTCTCCTCCAGTTCCTCGCCGATAGATTGATTACCAGCGCTCGCCCTTAGCCGTTCATGCATCTCACGACACTTGTTGCGGTAGCGCCAATACTTCTCCAACATCGTCAAAAAAATTTTGGCCCGAGTGTTGGCCCTACGAGCACTTTCAATCTCCACCATGTACGTCTGAAATACGAAAAGACTAGTTAAGGCCAAGGTCGCCAAAGATGAAAAGAACATAAAAGAAAGGAGAAACTTACCTTCAGGCCCATAGCGGCCACTTCATGCATCAAATAAACATCACGGACGTCCCGGAGAGCCTCACTCTCGGTGGCAGAGCACAAAAGGTCAAACTGCGGTACCAAGTCTTTCGTATCCCCCAGAAGGTTAATCTCCGACGAGATTTCAAGTATACGGGATGGGCCTCCCGCATGTACCACTGTACGAGTAAGGCCTTCCTCGAACATCCTGACATCGTCAGGATCAAGGCCGGATTCGGACTCATATCCATCGACCACGACATCCTTCCCCCTTTCCGCGGACGAGGAAGAAGCGCGACTCGGTCCGGAAGATGAAGGCCCACCCAAGGTGGCGATAACGGTCTCGGGGCCCCGACTTCCTATTGCAGCATTTTGTTGATCAACGGCAGCAGCCGAGGCCTCCGCAGTCGGATTGGTCACGATCACCGGCTCTACCACTTGGGGCGGGTTAGCATCACCTCCCATCGCAAACTCCGTCAAAGAAACGCCGCCCTCTGAGCGTACCATGGCTGAAGAAGACATTTCGGACTCCACTCGTCGTCTCTTTGACAGACCTTCCCCGTCCTCAGCACGGGAAGATTCTCCTATTGAGCGGGTAGTAGTAGTCGGAGCTCCAGATTGGAAACAGTTTCCATGCACACGGCTACGGCCGTAGATTCAACTTGAGCAGCCCCTGCCGTAGGTCGGACAGCAGACCTTGGTACGGGCCGAGCAGAAGACGTCGGCTGACGAAATGCAAGTGGAGGCGCCCTCGCCCTCCGCACTCTCCCTAATAGCGATAGAAGTCGTATAAGCAACAAAGCCAAATTGCAAAGTGGAAAACAGAAACTTCGGCAAGACTACTTACCAGTAAGGGGCTTACGTCCATATTTCTCATAGAAGGACGACCATTCTCGAACTCCCGCCGTATGAGGAAGAACGGCATTCACCCATTCGCGGATATCGTCAACAGGCGCAGGGGGTAGTCTCGCGGCTGCAAAGGCAAAAACAGTTCAATACTGCCCAAAGAAAAGCGGTTGACTATCATTCCGACAAAAGATACAAAAACTTACGTGCGAAGTTCCATCTCTCGGGGAACCCTGCAGAATCCTCCACAAGGTGCTCGGTCTGCACATAAAAATAGTTTTCGTAGAAATGACGATTGTCTCTATCGTCCATCTTCACTACCAGACTCTTCGTCCCTCGATGGCGCATGTGGATCATCGTGCCTCGAATGAGTTGAGGGGAAAATATATTGAGCATGTGTCTCAGAGTGATCTCCCGACCGGCAAGCTCCGTGAACTTAAGCAGCATGAGGAACAGTTTATACAAGTACGGCGAAAGTTGAGCCGGACACACCTCGTAGAAACGGCAAAAATCTACCACCAAGGAAGGGAGAGGAAGCGTATACCCGACAATAAAAGGATATGCGTAGAACGCACAATATCCTGGGCGGTCGAAATGTATGATATCATCTCCCACCGCCGGCAGCATCTCGACGTGGTGCAGAATCCCCCACCTAACCTTCAGCTTCGCAATAGCCGCCTCATTCATAACAGAGGAAACAGGTTCCGGTTCCTCTCCGGCAGGGCTATCGAAATCGGTCCACGACTTCCCGGGATGAGGTAATATTTCGGCCGCCATTGGAACCTCTTCATCCTCTACTACTTCTACTCCTCCGGGAACAAGAACGTCATTTTCCGGCGCCGGAACTGCGGCAAGATCGTCAGCGCGGGAAGAAGAACCAGCCATTTATCTCAATTGAATAGAATGAATGAACAAAGGAAGTAAGAAGGACGACAAAGATGCCATTTCTGACCAACAAGAGAGAATCGAAAATCTAAAGTATCGGGGAAGGAGAAAATTCGCAAAATTCTTTTGATAAACCAAGAAAGTGTGCCGGTGGATTGGTGTTTTCCCCCTATTTATAGGGATCTAAATGCCCCAAGCGGGAAACCCAAGAGTTGCCAATTAGCAATGATAAGGCCTCATACGGTTCAATCCCTAGGAAACGTGTGTCATAATGGCAGTAACCATAAGCGACGTTTCAAATCAATGCAACATTTCGACTCCGAACGGATGCGACGAAACAAAGGCATCGTTGAAGCGTTCCGCCGTCGCCTCGATCTAAAAACCTCGTTCAAGGCATGAACAGTCAGATTTCTCCTAGCCTTCGAATCTACAAAGTCCGTCCGCCAAGCCCACCAAGGGATGACCTCGACAGACGGAGGGACTAAGTGTATGGGTCAAAATCTGACCACAGTGGTCGGCTAAGCTGGGACCTCGCCTAAGTGGTGAAATGGTGAGAAGCACCACGACAAACCTCAGTCCAATCAACGACAGTGTACGTCAAGCAAAAACAGTACTCGAATAACGACGAAAAGACCGTCACATGAAGAACACGTTGGTCAAAGAACACAGTAAAGCTCCGAGAACTATATATAGAAGGGGGGCTGAACTTTTCCTCTCTACTCTTTCTCTTGCAATTTCCTCCTCTGAAGGATGTAAACTGATTTTTCTCTCTATCTCATCAAAGATGAGATAAATAGCATCAATAAATATTGATTTTTCTTACTTTTCATTCATTGTATTGCTATACATTCTTAGATCTGAAGTTGATTATGCTTGACTAAGAGTTACTCCTTCATCATCATTAATTGATTTAATCAAAAAGGTTTTAATATCTTTTGGTCAAACATCTACGTGGCTTAATCCCAGTACACATACCTTACCCCTACCTTAAGAAGGTAGATCCAATAGACTCCCGGCTCAAAAAAGGATAAAAAAAACAGTAGCACCATAACACCAGCAAGATAACAAGAAAATCGAATTGGAAGAAACAACAGGCAGTGATGGAAATCTAAAAAATAAGAAAGAACATATTAACATTAACACTACTAGATACTTAGGTGTACCTCTGAGCTCTAAGAGGCTATCAATAGGGCAACGTCAACCACTATTAGACAAGATGACAGGAAGGATCATTACCTAGACAGCAAATCTGTTGTCTTATGCAGGCAGGTTGCAGCTGATTAAGGGTGTACTTACAGCTATACAAATTTCTGGTCTCAAATATTCATATTTCCTAAAAAGATCATTCAGGTGATTGAAGCACTATGCAGAAGCTACCTCTGGACAGGAGCTGCAGAATATTCCAAAAAAGCTCTCATTGCCTGGGAAAAGTTATGATTGCCTAAGGTTGCCGATGGATTGAAGATAACAAACATTGACTTATGGAACAAAGCATCTATCCTAAAACACTACTGCAGTTTGGGGTAGAAAAAGATAGATTGTGGATCAAATGGGCCCGCACATACTATATAAAGGGGAATATGAAAAATGAAGTTAAACCAAAGCAGGCATCCTGGGTTGTGCAAAAGATCTTCAATGCAGGGAAATATATTGAGGAGGTTGGGCTAACAGTAAAGGAGATTATGAGCAGGGTCAATTTCTCCATAAGGCAAATGTATAACAACATGCGGGGTGATTATCCTAGAGCTCATTGGAGGAGGCTGATATGTAATAATCAAAGCAGTCCAAGGTGGTCCTTCATCTTCTATCTGGCTGTACAAAATAGGGTATACCAGAGATAGGCTCATCAAATGGGGGGATGCGGAGTAGCCGGATATGCCTAGAGCAGGAAACCACCACTCAAAAACACTTATTTTTTTAATGTAATATAGCGGCTAGAATCTGGCAACAACTCACATGGCAGGGTGTCAGCAGAGCTGTAATGGGATGGTCTGAGGAGATAACATGATCAATCAATAAGGCACGAGGGAAATATGGAAAAGCTGAAATATATTGAATGACTTTAGCCGGGAGCATTTACTATATCTGGCAGGAAAGGAATCGAAAATTGTTCCAGAACAAACGTAGATCAGAGGATGTGATTTTAAAGATGATTATACAAGATATACACTGCAGAGGAAGCAAAGTACCAAGACTAGCAAAGCAGATGGCCAGCCTAAACTTCTATCCATGAAGCAACAAGGAGAAGGTCTAACCAGGTGCAATAAGATACATGATACTAAGTAGTTAAGATTTTTGAATGTTAGAATTAGTAGAAGAGGCTATAGATGCACGGTAAAGTTGGAGCTGCATGTCCAACTTTAGGATGATGACATACATGTACTGATTATTCAGATAAATAGAAAGCTTATTTACCCCAAAAAAATATTAACACTACTAGTATGGACAAGAAAAACACACTACTACCTATTAACCCTCTACCGTAGTACTCGACCTCCACACCCTCCTATCAAAGGCCATATACTAGGCAAGCTGAAGTTGCGCCATGTCCAGCCTAATCACCTCTCCCTAATACTTTTTTGGCCTACATCTACCTCTCATCAAACCCACCAAGGCCAACTTCTCACACTTCCTTATTAAGGGATCTTGCCTCTCCTCGTCACATGTCCGAACCATCTAAGCCTCGCTTCCCGCAACTTATCCTTCACGGGGAGCCACACCTACCTTGTCACGAATATCTTCATTCCTAATTTTATCTAACCTGGTATGCCCGCACATCTATCTCAACATTTTCATTTATGCTATCTTCATCTCCTGGACACGTGAGTTCTTGACTAGCCAACATCCCCTCCCCCCACCGCCCTCCCCCCCTCCATACAATATAATTGGTCTAACTACCGCTCTATAGAACTTATCTTTAAGTTTTGGTGACATGTTTTTGTCACATAGAACACTGGATGCGAGACTCCATTTCACGCAGCCCCTCCAATACGATGTGCTACATCCTCGTCAATTTCGCCATTTCCTTGGATTACTGACCCAAAATACTTGAAACTCTCTCGTTTGGAGATGACTTGTGAATCAAGTTTCACATCTATATCCGCTTCATGAGTAATGTCATCAAACTTACGCTCCAAGTATTATTGAACTTATTAAATTGCATTCAACAGATGCAAGTATGGAACTTTTCAGTGGGATTCAGCGCCATATGTGATTAATGGCCTATTATATTAACGGCTTCAGCCTATTCTTGCCTTATGATTTTGCTTACAGTGTCTCATTCTACAAATGCGTTTACATATTCTGAATTTGATTCTAAAGGTGCACATCTTGAAAAGTTTCAAAAATATCCAAGGGGTAATAGTGAAAAACAAAAGAGACAGATACTTTCTCTTTTGCCAACCAATATTTGCAGTTGTTAACATACTTACTTTTGTACTTCCAATATTTTATGTTATAAAAGCAAAGTAGGGAGTGGTAAAAGAAAATGGTGGGGTTCTATTCATTTTTCTCTCTATTCTAATAGTTAAAACGCGGTTTTTACACGGATTGTCGCTTTCGCTTCTATCTCAGGACCACCTTTAGTAGAATAAATATTATTTTTGTCAATTTGGTCCATTTTATGCTATGGTACTTAATTTAATATAAAATAAAACTTACTAACTTATGTAATAACTACTTAAACGAAAGATTAACGTTATAATTAGAAAATCAGTCCGACAACAAAAACATCATTTAAGATTTAGGTAAATGAATTTGAAATCTTGAAAGTTGTAAGAATTGTGTATAAATAAAATATTACCCAAATGATCGAGATATTGCAAAATAAGAAGAATATCATATAGTAGTAGTAAATTGGAACAACTGAGATAGTGGTATTCTTTATGATTAATCCCAACTTATAACATAGTGTATGTATGTTGTCCACAACCTTAGCTTTGTATAAATCAGGGGCAGGGGCATGCATGTGCGTGTTTGCGCTGTGTTCGGGTTCACATGATGAGTATAGTGATCTAGTACTATTATTGTACAAAGAGTAATGCTATAAATTCAGAGAACACAGATATATAGAGATAAATGCATTTAAATATGGTATAGATAGTTGTGTGCATGCGTGCGACCTGGATGCATGTGTCTGTGTTTGCTGGTTCAGCATATGACAGCTATTTCTATCTAGAGACTAGAGCTAGCCTTGATGCAAATTATTAAGTGACAGGGCAAGAGGCTATATTTTTTGCCATAGTAATTGGTGGGAACAATTATGCAGCTGTTGGTTTTGGTTTTGGTTTTGGTTTTGGTGGGGTGGCAATAGTTATAGTAGGGCTGTGAGAGAATTACCCGAAATCGGTCTGGTGTGTACTGGTATCCGATTGGGTTAGGGATACGGGATTTAGGCAAAGGCAACAGGGAGTGGGAGGGTACCAAAATAAGTACCCTTAGAACCGGTCTGATTGGTTCTCTTAAGGTACTTTTTTATTTCTTTATTAAATTTATTTATTTATCGTTAGCCAACTGTTATTTTTTGCCTCCCTAACACCCCCTCTACCCCATAATTTATGTTTTTCACCCCTAAGTTTGTGTGTATTTAAATAAATAAATAAAAACTGATATTTTAATTTAAAAATACCCCTAAGTACCTTACCGGTCCCCTTAAGTACCCACCCCCTAGGACCAGTAGTGATAATGGTAGGGTACCCAAAAAATCCCCTTGAGGGCCCTAAGTTATAGTAAGTGGACGCAGCGGTGATGGCAATTTTGGTGCCAATAACTATTTGGTGACTGTCTGTCATTGGAACTATAGGTGATTCTTGCGGAGGCAATGCCAAATGGCCATGACTGTAAATTTAACATGCATTCATACCTAAAACAAGTAAGCTTAAAAAGGGAGGAAAAGAAGAGGGGAGGGTAGAACAAAAGAAGAAAGAAAGGAACTTGGTCTCACTATTATTTTCCACAGAAAATAACTATTACATGCCAAAAAAGACATTGTTTATCTGTAACAAGGAATAACCCCTTTTTCTCCCACTAATTATATATAATCTCCAGAACTGCTAAGAAAAATACTTCAAGAAATCAATTAGAAACTTATTCTTGAAGGAGAAGCAGTTCATCACCAATGCACAACCAATAAAGAAAAAAGAATATTGCAGTCCTAACCTAAACACCAACTTGAACATCTAATCATTCATTTACTAACAAATAAAAAGAAGTTTCAAAGAAAATACCCAAAGGATTCCTCTCTCTCTCTCTCTCTCTCTCCCAATATACTAGCTATCCTCATTCTCTTTCGGAGTCGCTTGAACTTGAACTTGAGCCTCACTTGTGGGGTTCTCTTTCTTGCCTTTAACATCACCTTTAACCAGACCTGTCTCTTGAGGCAACTCAACTACATGATCTGACTTTCCAGTGGTTGTTGCCTTATCGTCTTGTTTTACAACTTTATGATCTACTTTTCCAACATCAGCTTCACTTATTTCAGATACAACAAATTCTTCAAGACTTAATTCAGAATTCTTGGATGAGCTGGCTTTACTTGGTTCAGTTTCTGATTCTCGTTGAAAGCTCGTGTTTGGTTTATCTGTATGGTTTTTCACGACTTGTTTCGTAGCTGAGTCTGTCCCCACACTCTGTGAATGTGAAGAAGCTCCCTTGCCTTTGGAGTCTCTTGCAAGGGGTCTTTCAGCATCCTCTTCAGGGAGATGCTTATGAATCAAATCAACATCTTCAGTTGGTCTTGGTTCAACAGTTGGTAATCCCATCTCATGGTCGTCTTTCAAACTTGTCACTTTAGGCACTGATCCATTTCTCGAACTCTCTGATTCTTCATTTGCCACCTTCGTATTAGGTGGCTTAAGAACAGACTCAGGATCCCTGGGAGAGCTGATAATAGGAGGAACTTCTTGGATTTTTGACACATTCAAGCTTTCCGTGGTGCCTGCATTCTCAATTGACTCAACTGGGGAAACAGGTGGCTCCTGTATATCAAAAATAAATTCACTTAGGCTGCATGTGGAAACTAAGAGCATTCAAACAAGAACAAGATGAATAAGGATGGCAGTAAAGTTGCATTAATTCCATAATCACATGAAGTGGACAGTAGTTCGCAATGTTTTTCTCCATTCTCAATAGTGAAAGAACAA
Organism: Nicotiana attenuata; assembly: GCF_001879085.1. Classification (NCBI taxonomy): domain Eukaryota; kingdom Viridiplantae; phylum Streptophyta; class Magnoliopsida; order Solanales; family Solanaceae; genus Nicotiana; species Nicotiana attenuata. Next base: position 760,398 of record NW_017670245.1, read on the forward strand.
AACAATAAGAAAAGACCAGTTATTTTGGTAAGATGCATGACATCGACAGTGCATATCGTATGGCAAAGACAAAGGTAGCCATCAGTACTTCAGCTGCTACTTATGGACTTATGGTGAATGATAGGCAAATCTTTTTTATCAAATCACTAGGCAGAGAAAATACTTGTGCACTCTTGGTCCTCCTTTGGTACAACAATCTCAAATACCCGGAGATCACTGCGGTTTTATTTCAAATTTCATGATTATGATAAAATGATGAGAGCTCCTACTCTTTGATTGGCAGAGGGGAATATGAAGTCCATCTAAGTACTAACCAATAATATTTTTACCAGTCTCAAAAAAAAAAGTACTAACCGATAATAAACAATAAGTTTGAAACTGAATCTGTTGATAATTGCACAAACTCAAGTAATCTTTGAAGACATCGTGCAGTTTCTTTTCTTTCTCCTAGCTCTTGAGCTTTCAGACCAAATAATCGCTCTGCTAAGAGTGATTTAGCAGTTAATTGAACTTACTCCCTATGAAATAGGAATTCTTCTAAAAGGCTCACGCTTCATCTCTATGACAGCCATATTGTATCTTTAATCTACTAATCTTTTCCACTTTAACCTAAGAATCAGCAGCCAAAAATGCCCTCATCAGCTGCCGTAAAGAAAAAATTCTAGAAGAATTCTCTAGCAGTTATTTTTCTCTGTTAAGTTTTCTTCTCCTGTGATAACCATAGTCTCTTGGTTGTTTCCTCAAAGAACAAGGAAGTTTACTTTTTAACAATTAAATATTGCACCTTATCTGCCTTCTCTAAAATCCACATTTTGTTTTCAAGATTCTAAAGTTTAGTATTTTATTTCTAAAGGATAGAGCTTTGTGCAGAAATATGTTTTATCACAATTAATTTCTGTCACATCCATAATTTTATTATCAAAGTCTAAAGTCAATAGCAGGATATTCGCAGAAGTAGTCCATTTCTCGTGTTTAAGATTGTTAGAGTGGGTTAGAGGCCCACATTGGTTAGGGATTGGACTAGTGTCTCCTTCTATGTACTTGGCAATTCTCCCCTCATGAGCTAGCGTTTGGGTTGAGTTAGGCCCAAGGTACATTTCTTTAACATGGTATCAGAGGCAGGTAAGTCCCCGTTTGGGCCCTCATGTTATATTGTCCACGCTCCAATTGGTGGTCTGGGCATGTGAGGGGATGTTAGAGTGGGTTAGAGGCCCATATTGGTTAGGGATTGGACTGGTGATCTCCTTACATGAACTTGGGCAATCCTCCCTCACGAGCTAGCTTTTGGGGTTGAGTTAAGCCCACGGTACATTTTATGGTATCAGAGCCAGGTCAGTCCATGTTATATTGTCCACGCTCCAGTTGCTGGTGTGGGCGTGCAAGGGGACATTAGAGTGAGTTAGAGGCCCGCAATGGTTAGGGATTGAGCTGGTGGTCTCCTTATATAGGATTGGGCAATCCTCCCCTCATGAGCTAGCTTTTGGGGTTGAGTTAGACCCAAGGTCTATTTCTTTAACACAGATCAAGCTAATATTTTGCTATTAAAAGTCATTTCATGATCCAAATCAATGTGAAGACATAGTATAAGTAGAACGATATGCCAATAAATACACATGCCTTTCCACTACAACTATATCAGTCACCGGACCCAAGTTTAGCTTAACATCCACACACTGAAGGATGTCCCTTCGGCGTGTTCGACACACCTAAAGCATTGCTCGAACCAGAACAGCATATCTAAACTTCTTCATTTGATATAAGATCTTAAACTTCTTGCCAAGACTAAGGAATGCACATCCCATTCTATGAAAATGTCACTAGGACATTTCGTTCGCCACCAGTAGAGTTCACTCTTCATTCTAACACGTTCTAACACTCGTAGTAATGAACCGGGATTTCGCGAATTGACCTCATTTTGATAGTTTTGAACCAAACTTTTCCATTCGGGAAAAAATGTCTGAAAGATTACAAGAATAATTTCTTTCCAAGTAAATGACCAAAATTTAAGCCATTTACCATTAGGATAAGGCAGGACACTACCTATTTCCGAGATGTTAACTATTGAAGTAACATGAGAACTTTTTTGTAGACGAACAACAACAACAACAACAACCCAGTATAATCCCACAAGTGGGGAAGATGGATCCGAAGATAGACGAACAAAGGAGAAAATTTCATGTTCAACCAATAAATGGAAACAAATGGAAGATCCAGCCATAGAGTACAACAATAACAACCCAGTGAAATCCCACAAGTGGGGTCTGGGGAGGGTAGTGTGTACGCAGACCTTACCCCTATTCCGGAGAATAGACCCTTGGCTCAAGAAGATGAAAAGAGACAGTGGAGAGTAACAGCAAGGGAAGCCAGAAAGATAACACCAGCAACGTAATAACCAGAAAATAGAAAGAAAAGCAATAACAATAAGCAGTAACAATGGCACAGTACTACAGACGTAATGGAGTAATATGGACACAACAAGAACCACTAGCAGCCTAAGACAAAACACTATCAGACTAGCCTCCTACAACCTAACCTGCAACCCTAATGAAGTAATATGGACACAAATGGAATCACTAGCAACCTAAGACAAAACATTATCAGACTAGCCTCCTACCACCTAACATACAACCCTAATGCTCGACCTCCACAACTTCCTATCAAGGGTCATATCCTCAGAAATCTAAAGCCGCACCATGTCCTGCCTGATCACCTCTCCCCAATACTTCTTAGGTCGCCCTCTACCTTTTCTCATACCCGTCAAGGCCAGTCGTTCACGCCTCCTTACCGGGGCATCCACTTCTCCTCCGCACGTGCCTGAACAATCTAAGCTAGCTTCCCGCATCTTGTCTTCCATGGGAGCCACGCCCACCTTCACCCGGATATCTTCATTCCTAATCTTATCCAGCCTAGTGTACCCGCACATCCATCTCAACATCCTCATTTCTGCAACTTTCATCTTCTGGATATGAGAATTCTTGACTGCAACACTTTGCACCATACAACATGGCCGGTCTAACCACCGCTCTATAGAGCTTACCATTAAGTTTTGGAGGCACCTTCCTGTCACACAAGACGCCAGACACTAGCCACCATTTCATCCACCCCACCCCTATACAATGCGTGACATCCTTGTCAATCTCCCCATCCCCCTGGATAACCGACCCCAGGTACTTGAAGCTCCCTTTCTAGGGGATGACTTGTTAGGCAAGCCTCACGTCCATGTCCGCTTCTCCCGACACGCCGCTGAACTTTCACTCCACGTATTTTGTTAGGGGTGTGCATTCGATTTATCGATTCGATTTTGACCCTTATCGATAATTACTTATCGATTATCGATTTGTACATATGCTTATCATTATCGTTTCAATAAGATTTCGATTTTTTCGATTTCGATTTATCAATTTTTGGGGCTTATCGATTCGGTTATCGATTACACCAATAAGAAAAGGATATTATACAATAAGGGTATAAAAACAAACCACAATTGTGGTATAAATAATTGCAGATTGCTTATACCAGAACAAAAAATTCAATCAAAGGCGGATAAAACAATCCTACATTTCACCCCGGGATTATTATCCCTAATCCTTGCAACTAAACGACCCCTTAATGTTCATTAATTATCTTTCAGGTTCACTGATGCAAATAATGGGTAGCGAAAGCACATCTACTATAAAGCAGAGATGATAGAAGCTGCATCAGGAAAACAAACCTCCGAAAATGTTAATGATGCAGATCTCAACTTTTTCCAGCTAGCAAAGATAATAGCTGACACTGCCTCACTGGAGTTGGTTGCAAATGGAAGCACATGAATGAGATGAAGAAAGAAGGAATGCTTGTGGCACTGGAGAAATTAGTGACAGCATCCACAAGGGGATCAGCAAACACGGCAGCAATGACAGTGCCGAGCAACAACAATAGAACAGCCTTAATTGCAATTGATCTAGGATTCTCAACAGCCTCAACACTTTCGTCATTTTGATCCCCTAAGAAATGGTGTTCTCTCCTTGCTTCCTGAAGAATGGGTAGAGGAAATAATAGGGTTAGGGACTTAGGGTAAAGGAAAGGGTATTATAGAATAAGGGTATTTTTGTCTTTTTAGTATATCTTATCGGTTTATCGATAAACCGATAACCGAAGAGGACAAAATCGAAATCGAAATCGATAACTCGATAAGGAAAATTTCGAAATCGAAATCGATAAACCGATATCGATAAACCGATAACAAATAATCGATTCGATTTATCGATAAACCGATTCGAATGCACACCCCTGTATTTGTCGTAGTCCTGCTCAACTTGAAACCTTTAGAATCAAGGGTCTGTCTCCAAACCTCCAATCTCTCGTTAACGCCGCCTCGCGTCTCATTAATAAGAACTATATCGTCAGTGGATAACATACACCATGGCACCTCCCCTTGAATATGGTGTGTCAGTGCGTCCATCACCATAGCAAATAAGAACGGGCTGAGCGCAGATCCTTGGTGTAACCCCATAACAAATGGAAAATGCTCCGAGTCGCCCCCACTGTCCTAACCCAAGTTTTAGCTCCATCATACATGTCCTTAATCAGCCTAATATAAGATGCCGGTAAAAGTATATACATGTCCAGCCATAGAGTATTCTTTGATATCTTTTTCGATCGGTAAGTGTATATTAAGATACCTTCCTTCAAGGATAAAGACAAATCCAATACATTCACATCTAATTTGTTTTAGAGAATCCATTTCAAACATGCAAATATGGAGATACATTTCTCCTCGTGCCCACAATTTGATTATGAGGTAACAGAAAGAGAAAATGAAGTTAAGCTTAAGACTAACTGATAATTTTTCATTATTCTATAATTGAATGCACCACAAAAGAAGTTACATAGATACGAGAGAGAGAAGGGCGGGGGGGGGGGGGGGTAGGGGG
>NW_017670245.1:765333-778857 GCF_001879085.1 Nicotiana attenuata
GGGCTAAAATTTTCAAAGACCACAGAGAAATCCAATAAACCATGTATTGTTAGCACAATTCTAATGATTCTGGCTCATTTGATGAGATGATAGATCCTATACCATGAATAAAAAGATGGAATTTGCCACTCCATTCGTATTGTCAACTAATAGATATAATTGACAAAATAAAAGGCTGGAGGAGGGGATGTTATCTTCAGTCCTATCACTATGAGTTACCAGTGGACCTTACGAATCACAATCAGACAGTTTAACAAAAGCATCTCACACTGTTAATACAAGGTTATAACATTCGTGAAAATATCTTTGACATTGAAGGGTGCATATGTTTCTAAGATGGAAAATATGTATAATAACCTACGGGGACATTTGCATAAGGACAAGTTTATACACGGATTAGTATATGTGGATTGTAATACAATGTATCATAGTTACCAGATTACTTACTAAATTTGTACGTGTTAATTGTATTCAGATGTTTGGTTCAATATATTAAAATCCATGGTGTATCATCTAACGTTTGTTTAAATTGGAAAATGATGTATTTCCAACAATACTTTTGGCCTATATTACATCACTTCAAATCCATTAAGTAATTAAGATCAATTATTTCAAATAAAGAAAAGTTTAAGAGAAAAGTTAAAAAAAAAGGTGTATTAAAATATGATAAAAGCTAAGATCTTGACATCACCCAATTTATAGTACTGAATACTGAATAATACTACTTACTTTTTTGGATGATTTTAAGTCAATAGATGCCGGACTATCTCGTACATGCACTGGAGGAGCACCTGCACTGTCAAAGACTTCATCACGTTTTGATATCTCCGACTTTGCAACATCAAGATCATCTCTGTCCATTACCTCCTCTCTCGGCCGCAAGTCTTGGGAATCCACTGATGAAATAATCCGTTCACTAGTCGGAATGGACTTCTCAATGTCTCGATTATTTTCAACAGGTTCCCTCTCAATAAAAGAAACAGTCCTTTTAACCAATTCAGGGGGAAGCTCCATTTCAGATTCTGGGAGCGGATCTGAAGCAATTGAGGATGAAGAAATGTTTTTCTTGATGGAAGGAGGACTGGCATCATAAATCGGTTCCAAATGTAAGCTCTCGTCCACTGAACTGCTTGAGATGTTCAGATCTGACCCATTAGGTGAATGTTGCCTAGAGATGGTTTCAACATGACTCGTCGCTTCCTCGGAACTTAATCTCGCTACTTCTTTGTCAGCAAAGGTCCTTTCACTTACTTCTGACGATGATGAGGAGCTTGACTGACTGCTAAATTTTTGTTCAGAAGTTTCTGACTTTGAACTAATTTTAGACGGATCAAGTTCCATGGAACTGACTGCTGCTTCTTCATGGAACACAACTGGTCCCACTTTATGATGAATTTCCACATTCTGCAATTTAACATCAGTGTCATCGAGTTCAATATCTCTCTTATCAGCTGCACCTAGGACCAGACATTCTACTTCTTCGGAGGATTGGCTTCCATGTCCGACATCATCAGCAGCATTCTCTATCTTAGATATCAGCTGTGGCTCCTTGAACATATGTTCTTCATTCAGGTTCTTGTCTTCTACATCTTCTTCAGTGAGGTTCTTGTCTTCCAGATCTTCAATAGAACCCTGTGACTCTGTTTCAAGAACAGAACTTACCTTAGAATCACTGAGATCGCTAGGATGCCTTTGAAATGGAGAATAACTTGTTCCTTCAGAAGCCATGACATCAGGAACAAAATAAGGTCTCAAGCGTATATCTTTCTTGTCTTGCTTGTTCAGCCCAAAGATTGAGGGTCCAACACTAAAACTTTCATGCCTCCTAAAAAATGGCTCTTTTGGTTGAGATGTGATAAACTCTTGTTGGAAATTGTCTCCTGTAAGATCGGGCTTCTCTTCACTTGGGTCATAAGGAAGATCAAATGGGTTCCGCCTTGGTAATAAAATAGATGGAGCAGAGCCAGGGATAGGCGGCAGTCCAAGGTCATAGTTATCACTAGGAAGATCAAAAGGCTTCTGTCTTGCTGTTGAAATGGGAGGCATGTTTAATGGAAAATCAGCACTTACCAAGTCTATCAAATTCTTCTCATCTATCAAACTCATGTTCTTCCTTGATCTTCTCCTTGCAATAAGACTCTCCAATCGTTGATTCCTTTCTAGCTCAGAGCTTCCCAAGTCCATTAGATTCTTCTCATCCTCCTCCGTCCAAGTAATAGCAGACTTTGGATCTTCTTTGTCTCGTGTTTCTTCTTCGTCTTCGTTCTCATCATCTGCAGCTTCTAGTTCTTCCTGGTCTTCAGAACCATCATCAGATTCATTATCACCCTCGGAGGACTCGCTGGAACTCTCTGAAGCAGCATGAGAAACATCATGCGAAATATTGACAGGTTGAGGATTGTCTTCATCTAAAAGTGGATGCAACTCATCAAGCATTGGCATAATATCAGCTATTGAAGCATCCGGAGAAGAGCTCTCTGCTCGATCAGACCCTGAATCTAAGGCCTCGCTGTATTCCTCCTCCCTATGTTTCCAAGGTGAACCAGGAGGAGAATCAAGGTTAACCCTTCTAGAATCAAAGGAATCAACTGATTTGTCATTATCAAATTCAACACTCTCATCATCAGCCTTCGAGGTGGGAGAGTACTGATTCTCCATAAGATCCTCATCACCAATTTTATCTTCATTCTTCTGCTCATCAAACTCCCTTGCCACCCGAGAAACTCCATCAACTAGAGGAGAATGATCGCCAAATCTTTGACCTCTATGAACCTCACTAAGCAAGCTAGATTTATCAGTTGACTGGTCTACTTTATCCCTCTCTTGATCAGTATATCTATTATCACTCTCAACACGACTAACATCTCGTGACAACCCAGTTTTCAGAGGCACTATACCATCAGCTGTATCTTCTTCCATTTCAAATTGGGGTATGTTAGGGTGACCATAACTTAGCAAAGTTCCAAGCAGAAGAGCAGTGCAAACAAGAACAGGAGATACAGTCACCAATAGGGAAAATACAAAAGGAAATGATGTGTACAAAAATGCCAAGAAACACAGCATACACACAAGGAATGGATGATTCCAAACTGTCCTATAACACAGTTTAATCGGAAAAATTACAGCTTTAGTCATTTTAACTCCAATCTCTAACAATCCAATACCTATCTCTCTTGTTTTTTTATGAACAAAAGAGTTAACTTTGTCAGAAGTGGGATCTGAACATGTATTTTTTCTTCACTGTTCCCACCTAGTTCCTTTAAAGTAAGGATCAATTACTCAATTCTCTTTAGATCAAGACAAAGAATAGATAAAAATCCCACCTTTGATAAATCAATACAAACAGAAATGCAAAATTCAATGACCACGAATTCTTCCTGGGAAAAAAAAGGAAAATATTAAAAACCCAGAAAAGATTTTCATATTCAAATAACAAGAAACACTAAACAAAGAGAAAATACATACCAGCGTTGAAATAGAGATGAATCTCGATAGTGTCCACAAAAACCCAACAACTCTGCTTCGCTAAATAGGCACAGGGATTATTGGGTCTTTGTATTGGTCATTTACTAGTGTCTGTTGTGTAATTTTTGATCGATATGATTAGTCATGGTCATAGATTTGAAGGAAAGGAATCAGACAACAGCCAAAATGGGATTTTGATTTACTTGTTCAATAATACTTTAATAATGAACCTTTTCATATGCTTGGTCATCACTCGTTAGATTTAGTATGGCTAGTGATTTGTCAATGGCAGGACCATATGACTTTGAATCTTATAGTTTTGCCTACTTTTTGACACTTCACCAATTAAAAGGGATAAAGTATAAACATTTTTGGACCAGCTGATGAATATGTATTTAAGGTCAATATTCACCAAAGCTATTTTTTTTTTTATTTAACAATCATAACAATAATAATTACACATCTATCTAAAGTTAGTTCGCTCCACTATTTATTTATTTATTTCACTTATTGATACTCAATTGATCGAATTAGAGTAGTTTTCAAAACTATATTAGACATGGTATTTGCCTATATGGCACTAAAAATTTAAAATAAATAATCTATACTAAAATTTACTCCTTTTAAATTGAGAAAGTGTGTTTAAAACCTTCATATAATCCCTTTGTTGGCTTTCGAAAAGTAATTGATATATATTTTTGGAACAATAGAACCAAGGATGATAAATTCCTTTCTCTTAGATCTTTCAGGTTTTATTAATATATTAAGTAATATCTAATAAAATATTTTGTAAAATTAGTGTATATTTTAAAACAAAGGTCTTATTAGATTATGGCATTTGATTTGGTACAGTATAGTGTATGCTAATATCGACAGCCTAGAAGCTAAATATCAAACTATGATGAGTAGAAACTGGAGTTTTGACACACTAATAAATCTATTACTAGTTACTTTTCAAACTGTTTACCTCGAAAGTATCGAGTAACAATTAAATTTGATTTTGTGGTTTTAAAGATATGTGATTAACTTCAATACCAATTAATAATCAAGAAATATGAAGTAGAAATGAAAGAAATAAGTGAATCAAACCAATGTTACTCAGCAGTGGTGACGTCGAGCTTAGTGACCTCGAGATGGACTAAGAGCAATAAAGTAAGAACAATAAATGTAAAGGACAATAAAGAACAATTCTGATGAACAGTAAGAGAGAAAAGTAGGATAGTATATTCTTGCCAATGATGAGATGATGTTACAAATGATTGGGGTCCCCTTTATATAATAGGGGAACCCTAAATAAGGTATATTTCTATTTATAATAAGGAATATTCTTAATACAACTGTCTAACCGCCTAGTACGAAATCGTACAATCCTATTCCGAAATTTGCGCCATGATCTTGGGGAGGTGGCAGGAATCTAGGTCATTCTGTTATAAATCCATAACGGTACAATTTCGGGATCGAGCATACTTGACTTCGGTATTCCCTGCATTCCTATCATCAGGCATTTCATTCCGTCCTCGGGCTTGGATCTGGATCTGGTCCCTTGAACTCGAACTCGACCTTGCTCGAACTCGGGCCCAAGACGACCCCTCGAGCCTATAGATCGGAGGCATCCGATTTCGGCCGTATACAGATAGTCCCCGCGTTTCTTAGAGCAAGGCGACAAGAAATGATTTGAACCACGATTCTCCGGAGTCTTTAATGATGATGTCATACCCGTGATGTGAGCATTCGAAATGATCGAAACGTCCCGTCAGTTCTCTTCCCCAAAATATTAAATGCATGCCAGTACTAGTCGGCTACTCGACTTCCCCAATACGCTTGAGTGACTTCTATAAGTAGGCCAACTTCTTAATTTTACAAACTTTACTTCTCAGATTGTTTCCAAAATCTCATTAGCTTCTTCAGCTTCTCTGAGTTCTCCCTTCTTTTTAATTTGCCCTTACTTCACCATCAACCTCTTCTCTTTTCTTGAACTTTTACACCATAGTGGCTAAAACATCTAAATCCGTTCCCCAAAAAGAAAAAGCCTCTTCATCATCGCGGCCGATCAGAAGTAAAATGGTGGTGCCAGCCCGTATCGATGAATGCATTCCCCTGCCGTGTGAAATAACATCCGATTTCAAAGTTGAAAAACCCGTATCGACACCAGGCCGATGCGAGCCCATGTCTCGATACGTCTGTTTGATAACCAAAGATGAGCTTGAGCAGGTAAAGAAGAACTGCAATTGGGATAACAAAGATGTGGTGATTCCTTCCCCAGAGGAGGACATCACTACCCATAAAGCGGGGTACTTAAGCGTGTATACCTACCCATTCATGCTGGGGCCCGCAAATCCATCCCTGGGTCCCATAGACCCAGTTATCCTTGATTTTTGCCAACAATACCAAGTGACGCTTGGCCAAATTTACCCCTCATTCTGGCGAATCGTTCATTTGATCAGGTTCTTCTCGAGCCAGGTCGAAGGAATGCCTTTCACCCTCGACCATCTGATCAGGCTGTACAGCCCTCGCCTTTATCGAGGTGCCTTGATAAAACTGCAACGTCGATCCTCAAAATCTCTCTTTTTCGGCATCTATGAGGACAAAGACCGAGGATGGATAAGCCAGTTTGTCCGAGTCAGGACCTCTAACCTTATTCCTGCTGAGAGGATGCCATTCCCCGAGGAGTGGAACATGAAACATAAGTACATAGTACCTTTATACCCTTCTTCCTCTCGACTTCATCTTTTTCTCGATCTAACCCCTTTCCGATGGTGCAGTTGTTGCTTGGTTTCCCGGTGTTGTCCCGGACTTTGAAGATTGGGTCTAAAACTGGCATCTACCTCCTCCTACGTGGAGCGCTGCTGGCGCGATTTAGCCAAGGGCCGATGGGAGGCAAAAAACCATGGTGAGTTCTTTTGTTTGTTTACTTGTGTTTCTCAATGAAATACTTACCTTTGTCTTTATGCAGGCCTCGAAGACGTCGTTGCCATGCGGCCACCCCCGCCTGGTGAATAAGAGATCCCAAAGCCTTCCAAAGAAAAGAAAAGAAAGAGGGGGTCACTTGCAAATCTCCCAAAGCCTAAGAAAAGCGCTGCTCGAAAGCCTAAGGCCGATACTGTGGCCCTATCTCCAGAAACGGCCCAACGCCTTCGGGACCAGGAAGAAGAAGAAGATGACGACTGCCTGTTGGTAGTTCGTAAAAGAGGAAGCACCGGTGCTTCGAAGTTTTCCGAGCCGGTGGTGGCAGATGCGGTGCATCCTAGAACCGAAGAAATCTCTGAGGGGAGTTCGAGTAAAGTCTCCGAGCCATCGGGAAGCAAAAAGGCACCTTGTCTAGGAGGTTATTTGGAGGGTGAGGCCGAGGGACCCGGTCCCGAGGCCCTTCAAATAGAAGAGAACGCCCTGAGTAGGTCGCTAGGGGTAATCAACGTGGATGAGTCGCCGCTTGGTCCTGAGTTCTCCGAGGGGCAAATCCGAGATGCTCGAAACATGAAAACTCCTGATGTGGGGACGAGCCACGAAGGGCATGATATCTTTCGAGAATGCCTTGCAGGGATCAAAGATGGCCCCGACCCAGATGCTTCTTTTATTTTCGTGAGGCCCGTCGGCTCTTCAAACAAGTAAGTTTCTGTCCTCTAAAATTACGCTTGTGCTTTATCCTTGTCGTTTTGACCTATCCCTTTTTGTGAAGGCCATTGTGCTCCATAAAGAAGCGTTCTCCAAGTCTCGAGCTGAGCTTGCTCGATGTGAGGCCGAGCTTAGGAAATCTCGGAAGAGAGGGACGGTCTTAAAACCCCCTATGTCAAGAAAGAGGAGGAGATCAGCGGTCTTCGAGCCGAACTGGAAAAGGCTCGTCAAGAACAAACCGAGCTAACCGAAAAGGTAATATATCCTCTGAAGTTTTGTTATAGATTTGCCCGGTCAGCCTAAACACTTTTCCTTTGCAGTTTTAACAAAAGGGCGAGCTGGCGGAGCAGCTTCGAGAGGAGCTCAAGATGAAGGAGGCCGAGACCTAGGGGTGAAGGCAAGGCATGGACAGTCTTGCCTCCGAGAGAGATACTCTTCGGGAGCAGCTGGCTTCACTCGAACGCCAGTTTCAAAATGTGAAGGAGGAGAGCCTGGCTCGAGGCCGCAAAATCAAGGAGCTTAAAGCTAAATCCGCTGATGATCTTGCCAAGTCCAAATCTGACGTTGAGGCATTTATAACTTCGTACCGAGCTGACGCTGAAGCAGCTAACGCCCGAGAAAAGGAGATCTCTGCTACGGCCGAAGTTAATTTATCATGTGCACTTGACCACGCCAGGCGACAGTCCCGGAGGGAAACCCTCGAGGAGGTGCATGTTCGCGGCTTCGATCTCTCAGCCGATATTGAAAGGGCAAAGACTTTGGAAGAAGAGGCTGCCGCTTTGCTTTTCGATGAGGATGATTCATCCAGTGGCTCCGAGAGCGGAGGAGACGAAGACAAAGTCCCCGAGGGGGAGGTTCCCGAGGACGAAGCTCTCGAAGGTGCAGCTGCCCAAGATGTAGCTGCCGAATCTGTGGCCCCGGAGTAGATTTAAGTTTCTTTATTTTGTGTTTTTGTGCAAGTACTCCTTGTGTAAATATCTTTTGTAATCATCTTTCGGAAATACAAAAGGGACCTCTTTGTTTCGATTTTGACTTGTGTTGGATTTCATTTTGTCCTTATTTGTGGAAAATTCGATTGCACAACTCAAATGATTAGTTCGAATACTGGTTTGGATCTAGAACATAATAAACCCTTAGGTTTTTAATTGATCAACATAATGCCTCTTAAGGTCTTAGGTAGTCCTCGAGCTAAGCCCAAATCAATTTGATGCGAGCTCGGAACAAAGGGACTCTTGAGTCCGAGTTGAGTGAGAACGAGGTCTCAAACTCTACATGTTTTGGCCCTTAAGCTCTTTTAAGTTGGCCCTTAGGCTCTTATATATCTGCCCTTAGGCTCTTTAAGTTGTGCCGATTCGGCCTCTAGAGTGGCTATATAATTTTTCCCTCTTTTCGACTAAAAGACTTAGTGAAAATTTAATTATGCCTTAGCATGTGTTTTTCGTACCCATTGGGTTTTTCGAAGGTTTGACGAATGGGAACCTTATTTATAACTTGTTTATGTAATGATGGTCGAATACCTCTTGAGGTATTTTTTTTCGAAGGCTGATGTTATCGAAGCCTTTAAATTATTCGAGGGATGAAATTATCAAAGCCCTTTATAAATTCCTTTCGCCGAGGGTAGCCTGATTTAACCGGTTTTCTCAAAGTGTTTGAAGGCCTTTAATTTATGGCGGAAGTCGGACGTCTCCGAGCCGCATTATTTCGGCGGTAGCCTTTTTATATGACCGTAGTCTTTAATATGGTCGTAGCCTTCGGGTATGTCACTTGGACTTGTTTCCTGATAACCTTTCGAACTTGTTCGAAAAGTTAGTCCCCGAGTATATTGGCCTTGGCCTTTGTTTCGGGGGGATTCCTCTTTGAGGTCTTATGAGTCCGAGTTTTCGATGACTCGGATGTGCTGACTGTCGATGACAGTCCCCGAGTGTCTCGGGGTTGCATTCGTGCTTTGGCTCTTGAGCCGTTTCCCGTAGGATTATAAGTGTAGAACTCGTATAATAGTAGACTTCTTTGAGACACAAAGTGTTTTTGATATAAACAGAATGCTTCTTCAAATAATTGATACATGCGAACATGTTTTGTCGTCGGGGCTCGACTATTCTATGTGGACACGGTTCATCTGACTGTTTGGCCCATTACAAAGTTTTCCTATCGAGCCCTCTTAGGCGTGAAGTATTTTCCTCAAAAATATGATCTCCGAGGGTGATGCCCCCCCAGTATTCGAGGTTGATTGAAAAGAAGCCTTGGATACTGTTGAGTTCTCCTTAGGTAGCATATAATTGTTGCCTCGTTCAAAACCTTGCCGGTAAAACCCATTTGGGACAAAATCCGGTCTAAGGGAAAAAGAGTGCAACGCATGCTTTAAAACCTACGGCCTTCGTGTAAAAAGGGTGTCTTCTATAGCTTCGATTGAAAACCTGCACTGAATTAGCTTTAAACTCAAATGGACAAAAGGACAGAGTCATACCTTAGCAGTAGTATCGTTTGAGTAATGATACGTTCCAATTGTTTGGTAGTTGTTCACCTTCCATCGTGCTAAGTTTGTAAGATCCTTTACCGACAACTCCGAGGACTCGGTACGGTCCTTCCCAATTTGGGCCCAGTTTCCCTTCATTCGGGTCTCGAGTATTGAGGGTGACTTTCTGTAGAACTAAGTCCCCGATTCTAAAATGTCGAAGATTGGTCCTTCTATTGTAATACCTTTCGGTCATTTGCTTCTGCGCGGCCATCCGAACGAGTGCTGTTTCTCGCTTTTCGTCTAATAGCTCGAGGCCGATATTCGTAGCCTCGTGATTTGAATCCTCCGATGCATGTCGAAACCTGACGCTGGGTTCTCCGACCTCGACAGGGATAAGGGCCTTGGAGCCATATACCAAAGAAAATGAGGTAGCCCAGTGCTAAACTTTGATGTTGTTCGATATGCCCAAAGAACCTCGGGTAAAACTTCTCCCCATTTCCCTTTTGCATCGTCCAACCTTTTCTTCAAGTTTTGAATGATAGTTTTATTCGTTGACTCGGCCTGTCCATTTCCAGTTGGGTGGTATGGTGTTGATAAGATCCTCTTTATTTTGTGTGCTTCGAGGAACTCCGTCACCTTGCTGCCGATGAATTGTTTTCCATTGTCACATACAATCTCGGTAGGTATGCCGAACCGGCATATGATGTGGTCCCAGATGAAGTCAATAACTTCTTTTTCTCTGACCTTCTCGAAGGCCTGTGCTTCTACCCATTTAGAAAAATAGTCAGTCATAAACAGAATAAACTTAGCTTTACCTGGGGCCGTTGGTAGGGGTCCGACTATGTCCATTCCCCATTTCATGAAAGCCAAGGGGATAGAACTGAATGGGGTTGTTCTCCGGGCTGATGGATCATAGGTGCAAATCGTTGGCACTTATCACATTTTTTGACAAATTCCTTAGTATCTTTTTCCATGCTATCCCAGTAATACCCTGCTCTGATAACTTTGCGAATCAAAGACTCGGCGCCGGAGTGATTCCCACAAGTGCCTTCGTGGATTTCTCGTAGAACATAATCGGTGTCCCCTGGCCCTAAACATACCACCAATGGCCCATCGAATTTTCTCCGGTACAATGTTCCATCTTCATCTAATGCAAACCTAGCAACCTTGGTTCGTAAGGCCCTCGATTCTTTGTGATCCGATGGGAGTTTTCCACTCTTCAAATAGTCGATATACTTATTCCTCCAGTCTCACGTCAAACTTATTGAATTTATCTCGGCATGACCCTCTTCAACTACAGACCTCGGCAACTGGACGACAGTCCTCGGGACGATGTCATCTTCTTCGACCGAGGATCCCAGATTTGCAAGTGCATCGTCCTCGCTATTTTGTTCTCGAGGCACATGATCCAGAGTCCACTCCTTGAAGCGGTGCAAAGTTACCTGCAACCTATCCAAGTACCGTTGCATTCTATCCACTCGAACTTCGAAACTTTTGTTTACTTGGTTTACCACCAATAGAGAGTCACACTTGGCTTCGATAACTTTTGCTCCCAAGGTCTTACCTAGCTCGAGACCTGCAATCATGGCCTCATACTCGACCTCATTGTTAGTTAATCTAGAAGTTTTGATAGATTGTCTAATGGTATCACCCGTGGGTGGTTTCAAGACAATGCCAAGCCCGGACCCTTTCACATTCGAGGCACCATCCGTAAAAAGGGTCCATACCCCGATGATGTACCCGAACTTAGCAGGAGTTCTTTCTCTACTTCGGGTACGAGGGTCGGCGTAAAATCATCGGGGGAAGTCACTGTTGCCTCAGCACGGCCCGCGGTCATTTTCTCGCGGATCGCGGTGGCCCAGTGCTTTGTAAAATCAACTTGCTTTAGCGCGGCCGCATCCCTAATTGTGCGGTCCGCGCTGACTCAACGCGAGCGTGCCCCCATTTTACGCGGTCCGCGTTGGTAAGATTCAGCGAGGTGTCATTTTTGGGGTTTGTTCAGTGCGGCCCGCTGTCGTACATTTTTTGGATTATCTGGATGACTGTACATATTAGATTCTCAGTTTATGTTCGTTGGTTTGATTTTCTAGTTGGTCTGTATATAACTTTATATTTTAGCTATTTTTCTCGTACTTTTTCTTCTCTTTTGGTCTGTATATAAAGTTACATTTGGTATATTTTCATCCCTCATTGTATATTCTACTCCCCTATTGTACATATTCATTCTGTTTTTTTCTATTTTCGCAAAATTTTTTGTTTTTAGCTTCGTAGATAGGCTCGTAGCCTTTTGTTTTGTTTTTGGCGTTTTCAATAAGCCCTTGGTTTTCTTAATGCCACGGTTCTTTCCAAGGGCGGAGTATAGTGCGAACCGGGTGGCTCTTCCCAATGATAGATGGCGTGACAACCTTCTTAAGGGTTTGAGTCTGTTTTTGATTTTTCTTTTGTTTTTGATTTTTCGTAGTTAAGGGTACCTCAGGCAAAGCTTCACTTGGGCCTAACACATTTGCCTTCGATCCCATGATCAAAGACATAATGTTGTGTATAGGATGGTGAAAGTCGTGGCCTTGAGACTCTTGTGTTGACCAAACAATCATCATGTGGTCTTTTTGGACCATTGTGCGCTTGAATCATAACTGAGGTCGTTGTAGGCCCTCGACTCGATGTCTTTAGCAATCCCCTAGCATGTGTGGTGAGGAATCAAATTGTGAGTCCAAGTCCCGAGCCAATGGTCTAGAACTTGCCCTGAATGTTTGTTGAGGCGAAATCCTAGGTGAAACTTGACTCGAGAAGTGATTATAGGCTCTCCTTGATCCCAATGTTAAGTTGAACAATTCAATGGCCTACCAATGAAATGATCCCTAGTTAACCCTTTCGAGCCTTGAACTTTTTTTTTTCTTTTTTATTTCAAGAACCAATGTTACAAGCCTATACCCGTTCTAAAAGATACCCTCTCTTGGCACCCAAAATCTTCCCTTGAGTAATGGCAAATGTCTAAGTTTGGGGGAGGAGTGACAAGAAAAGAAGCAAAAGTGGTAAAAGGTGCGAAAGCAAAAGAAAAAGGGAAGCAATGAAAAAGAAAGAAAAGAAAAAGACAACAAAGAATGAACAATGTGAAAAAGAATAAAAAGGGGATACAAGGGAAACAAAAGTGAAAAAGGCGTAGAAAAAGTAGAAAAAGGAGAAATGATTTGAATTGCATAAGAAAGAGTGACAATGTGTCCCTCTAATCCCTTGAAAAGAAGTGAAATACTCAAATGAGTCAAGAAAGTGTGCCAAAATGAATCAAAGGAAGTGCTTAAGGGAAGATTGAACCCATTTGAACAAAAACATGTCCTACCCTTACCCAAAAGCCTTCACAATGAATCCGCAAAAGCCCTATATGATCTTGAGTTGAAGGAAACCTACATTAGTGGATACTTACATAAGGGGCAAGCATATGGTACCTAGAGCCGGACTTGTGACATTCTTCTTGAGAGAAATGACTGAAAGTCCATCAACCTCGGTTTGTGTGTCAATACTCTAAAAGGTGAGGTTCGCTTAGGGAGAGTTGAGGATGTGTGAGTTTGGGTTCCACAATGACCAAGGTAATTGAGAAAAGTTCTTTGATGAAATGTGTCAACCCTTGACGCTCTTGTGTCACACTTGATCCATAGTTTTCAAAGTTTAAAATGTGTTAATGATGCATTCGTATTGAGGGCAATTGTTAGTCCCAATTGATGCTTGTTGAGGTTACTTTAGGATAGCTGGAATCACTTGGATGTTCCTTTAAGGGGTGGGTTTTATTTTGTTTGCTTGAGGACAAGCAAAGGTTTAAGTTTGGGGGAGTTGATAAGTAGGATTTTAACATGTTTTATGCCCCTACTTGCCTATGCTTTGAGTATAATTTGATACAAAATAATCCCAAAATGCTCACAGGTTGTGCTTGATTGCAGGTTTGACCAACAAAGTGACTGAAATATCAAGGATCGGCTCAAAACAGAGTGAAACCTGCT
>NW_017670245.1:1665454-1688211 GCF_001879085.1 Nicotiana attenuata
TTCGAGAATGTTAGCCAAATGACGACAAACCTCCAAGCAAGCATGAGACATTCTTCAAACTTCCTTTAAAGGTTTGGACAAAGTCGAAAAAGGTTCGCTCCAGACCTTAAGAGGAGAGTTTGAATCATTGCATATGAAAGAAAATGAATCTATTTCAGATTACATTTCAAAAGTTTTGGCTATTGTCAATCAAATGAAAAGCTATGGTGAAGAGTTGAAGGATGATAGGGTCGTTAGGTAAAAATACTACGATCCCTAGATTCAAAATCTAATTATATTGTTGTTGCTATTGAAGAGTCCAAAGACATGGAAACCATGACCATAGATGAACTTTCAAGCTCTTTGCAAGCCCATGAAGAAAAATTGAAGAAACCAAAAGAAGAATCGATTGAAAAGGCGTTGCAAGCAAAACTTTCCTTCAAGGAGAGGGATGAAAGGCATGGTTCGCAGCAAAGAGGTCGTGGAAATGGAAGAAATCGTGGCAGAGGAGGAAGAGGTGGTAGTCAACCACCAAATAGAGACAATAAAAGCCAAGAATATAGTCAAAGAAGAGGTCGTGGAAGAGGCAAAGGATGGAGACAAAATCAAGGAAGGTATGACAAATCGAATGTTGAATGTTATACTTGTCATAAATTTGGACATTTCCTGGGGATGTAAAGATAATTCGGAGGAGAAAAACAACTTTGTGGAGAGCAAAAATGAAGATGAAGATGCCACTCTACTTCTTGCATGCAAAGAAGAAGAAAGTGTGGGAAAGAACAAATGGTACCTTGACTCCGGTGCAAGTAGTCATATTTGTGGAAAGGAAAATTTATTTGTGGAGCTTAAGGAGC
This sequence comes from Nicotiana attenuata, assembly GCF_001879085.1. NCBI lineage: Eukaryota > Viridiplantae > Streptophyta > Magnoliopsida > Solanales > Solanaceae > Nicotiana > Nicotiana attenuata. The sequence continues at coordinate 1,666,288 of NW_017670245.1, forward strand.
TGAATGGTGGCCCAATCACTTTTGGAGACTTTTCGCGAGTTCAAATCAAAGGAAAAGCTACGATTTTAATTCGCTTAAAAGATGGAAGTCATCAATTAATCTCCAATATTTTGTATGTGCCGGAGATGAGAAGTAATATTTTAAGTTTGGGACAACTTTTGGAGAAAAATTATGACATTCATTTGAAAGATAAAAAGTTGTATATGAGAGATGAAAGGGGAAGATTGTTAGCCAAAGTACCTATGGTTAATAATAAAATGTTCATATTATATCTTCAAAATGATGTTCCGAGGTGCTTGCTTTCATGAAGATTCATCTTGGCTTTTGCATATGCGATTTGGTCACTTGAATTTTGATAGCCTAAGGTTGATGAAGAAAGAAAGCATGGTGAATGGATTGCCAACAATTGTTCATCCCAACCAACTTTGTGAAGGATGTCTCTTTGGAAAGCAAGCAAGGAAAAGATTTCCTAAAGAGTCTTTAACAAGAGCAAGATGCCCTCTCGAGTTAATTCACATGGATGTATGCGGACCTATCAAGCCATCTTCACTAGGTAAAAGTAATTATTTTTTACTTTTCATTGCTGATTTTTCTCGAAAAACTTGGGTTTATTTTTTGAAGGCAAAATCGGAGATGTTTGAAACCTTCAAAAAGTTTAAGAGCATGGTGGAGAAGCAAAGTGGCTATCAAATTAAGTCACTTAGGTCCGATAATGGTGGAGAATTCACTTCAAATGAATTCAAGATTTTATGTGAGAAACATGGAATTCGTCATTACTTGACAATTCCGAGATCACCACAGCAAAATGGCGTCGTGGAGAGAAGGAATCGAACTATTCTCAACATGGCGAGGAGTATGTTGAAGAGCAAAAATATGCCAAAAGAGCTGGGCTGCTGTTGCTTGTGCGTTGTACTTATCAAATCGGTGTCACACCAAAAGTGTTCGTGGAAAAACACCACAAGAGGCATGGAGTGATTTCAAGCCAAAAGTTGCTCATTTGCGAGTTTTCGGGAGCATCGCATATGCACATGTGTCAGATGAGAAGAGGTCTAAGCTTGATGACAAAAGTGAGAGGTATGTCTTCATTGGCTATGATCAAAGTTCTAAAGCTTATAAATTATATAACCCCAAAAATGGCAAGGTCACCATAAGTAGAGATGTTGAGTTTGATGAAGATAATGCTTGGGAGTGGAAATCTAAAGAGCAAGATTACTCTTTTAGTCCATTCTTTGAAGATGATGAAGAAGAAGATGGGGAGCAGGCTATCACACCACCTTCAACACCTCCACCACAAGTTCAAGAAGTTGGGGGATCAAGCTCAAGTTCAAGTGAAGCACCTCACAAGAGTAGAAGTCTCTGTGACTTGTATGAAAATATGGAAGTGGTAAGAAATGACTTGTATGATTTTACTCATTTTTATTTGCGGGTGGACAGTGAGCCTCTAAGCTTTGAAGATGCTTGCCAAAATTCCAATGGAGGGATGCAATGGATGAAGAAACCAAAGCTATAAAAAAGAATGATACATGGGAGTTGGTCACACTTCCAAAAGGCAAAAGCACCATTAGAGTCAAATGGGTGTACAAGCTAAAGAAGAATTCCAAGGGAGAAATAGAAAGGTACAAAGCGAGATTGGTAGCTAAAGGCTACAAGCAAAAGGCTGGTATTGACTATGATGAAGTATTTGCGCCGGTTTCTCGTTTGGAAACAATTCGCTTTGTCATTGCTTTGGCGGCACAAAATCAATGGAAAATCCATCAAATTGATGTGAAGTCGGCTTTCTTGAATGGCCTATTGGAGGAAGAGGTCTATATTGATCAACCTTCGGGATATAAGGTTGAAGGACAAGAAGATAAAGTCTTGAAATTAGAGAAGGCTTTATATGGGTTGAAGCAAGCCCCGCGAGCTTGGAATAGTAGAATTGACAAATATATCCAAGCAAATGGTTTTTATAAGTTTCCACATGAACATGCCCTATATGTAAAGATAACTGAAAATGGTGGCATCTTACTTGTTTGCTTGTATGTAGATGACTTGGAAATAATCCAAAGATGTTTGAAGAATTCAAGAAAGCAATGGCTAGAGAATTTGAGATGACGGACATTAGCCTAATGTCCTGCTATCTTGGAATTCAAGTAGCACAGAGGAAGGATGTCATTTTTATTTCTCAAGGAGAGTATGCAAAGGAAATTCTCAAGAATTTGAGATGGAGAATTGCAATCCCGTAAGCACCCCCGTTGAATGTGGAGTTAAAATATCCAAGCATGGAGATGGAGATAGAGTCAATCCCACATTTTCCAAGAGTCTTATTGGAAGCTTAAGGTATTTGTCATGTACAAGGCCGGATATTCTTTTTGGAGTTGGACTCCTGAGTCGCTTTATGGAAACTCCTACTACCTCGCACTTAAAGGTAGCCAAAAGAATACTTCGGTACATCAAAGGTACGCTTGATTATGGAATTCTTTATTCATCGTCTAAAGAATCCAAGTTCGTGGGATATTGTGATAGTGACTGGGCTGGTGATATTGATGATCGGAAAAGTACTACTGGGTTTGTTTTCTTTTTTAGAAATTCCGCATTTACATGGAATTCTAAGAAGCAACCAATTGTGACTTTGTCAACTTGTGAAGCGGAATATGTAGCAGCTTGTTCGTGTGTTTGCCATGCAATTTGGCTAAGGAGCTTGTTGGAAGAACTTCAGCAACCACAGAAGGATGCTACAAAGATTTTTGTTGACAACAAATCGGCAATATATTTAGCCAAGAACCCGGTATTTCATGAAAGAAGCAAGCACATCGATACGAGATATCATTTTATTAGAGATTGCATATCTAATAAAGTTGTGGAGCTTGAGCATGTGAAGTCTGGAGATCGAATTGCGGATATTTTCACCAAGCCTTTGAAGATTGACGCTTTTCAAAAGTTAAGGATGGCGCTTGGAGTAATGAAACAAGTTTAAGGGGGATGTTAAAAATAGTAATAAACTTGTTTCCATTTGTCCACATTTGTTTAGATTGGTTTACATTAATTTAATGTTTTCATACATATAGTTAGAAAAGAGTGAGGTGTGGACATGTGTGAATTTGTGTGAACTAGTGTGGTCATGTATGGACTAGCTGTTTTTCCAGTACTTCCACAGCTTGGTATGTCTCCCTCTATTATCTTTTCGTCTTTCTCTTTCCCTTCACGGCCCCCATTCTTGTCGTTTCTTCTTTGTACCTCCCCGAAGAGGAACAACAAATTTCACTGAAAAGGTTTCAAATCAAAGAAACCCCAATTCTGTTTCTAAATCATAGACTGATGCTATGAACTCCCAACCTGGTTATCGTCGTATTTGGAAGTTCTAAAAGATTGATTTATACTCTCTAACTGTTGATTTGCAGGTGCCAAAAATTTATTATTGAATACTTTCTTTATTTCTTACATTAAAATTTCTTGGAATTTGAATATTTAGTTAATCTTAAGGGGTTAGTTTTCAGTTCACCTGATCTTCTTCCTTCATGTTGTTTGGAATTATTTATTTCAGTGTTCGATTTATATTTTTGTCACTTTCTATGACTTTTCTCTGTTTCTCCATGTATTCACCCCTCTTCCCAAAAGGTTAGTTTTTCTTTCTCTTCTCTTCTCCATCTGGGTGTCTACGTGTTTCTTTTTGCTTTTTTTTCTTAAGAGTTTGTGTTGAATTCATTTCATGTGTATTTTTTCTCCTTTTTTCTTTTCAGTAAAAGGTTGAATCGATGTCAGGTGTATAGATTTGCTTGTTGTATGTAGGTATTTTTTTTATTTCTATAAACCTCGCAAGAGACTTTGCTGGGCATTGATAAGCATATTAGGATTTTCGATATGGAAATCGAGTTTTACGTTCTGGGTATCATCAAAATTCAACAAAGCTCAGAAGAATTGTGCATTACAGGTTTCAAGTAGAGATTCTTACACTAAATTTTCTCGCAGGGTAAGTTGTACAGTTTCTCGATTGTGATCTCAATTATTGGAAAAGAAATTACATTCTTTAACTGTGCTTCATTCTTTTTATAATTTGATTCTGGGAATTAAATTTATTTTCTTGTAGTTTCTCGAAGGATCTAAGTCGGTAGTAAAATGATCTTCAGGAAGTAATTTAGCAAATCCTTGTTCATCTACAAGAAATTGTAAAATATTTATCCCTTAAAATACACCGGAGATAAAACTATAGTACTATCGGAAACTTGTCAAGTGCATAGAAAATGCACCATAGAAATTTAAATTTGACGAAATAATAATTATCATCACTTCAACTATAATAACTGATCGTGTGAGAGCATAATAGCGAAAGGGAATAAAGGAAATAATCGAAAAGGAGTTTATGTCTAAGGACTGGTTTTGAAGATATAATTTATAGTAGTGCGAGATAATATCACTACAACAAAAATGGCCTAAGGTCACACCAATTTTAGACAACGCTTGAAAAGTGTTGCCAAAAATATCTACAGGACGTTTTTTAAGGGGTGGCCTTTATCGAGCACTTTTGGCCACGGAATTCTAGCAACGCTTACAAAGTGTTCTTTTTTATTTTAAAGGCTACGCTTTTCACGTGTTGCCGATCCATTAAATTAAGGCAACGTTTAGTCACATGTAATGTAACCCTTTAAGGGAGTGGTTGTTTATATTTGCAATTGCGATCCTCCATAAACGTGCTCTAAAGTCCTCTAAAATTTCCCGTTCAGATTTCCCTCTATTTGTTTTTGGCAAAAAGTTACGCTCTAAAATACTCTAATTAAAATATGCCTGTCAAATTTACCCACACAACAAGAAGATCTCGTCCTTCTTCCCTAAGATCTGGCTCTTCTTGTACCTCTCTGTTCATTGAGTGACGCGGGGTGAGTTCGGAGGAAATCGTTGATGGAAGCGATAAAATTCTTCTAATTTCTCTTCTCAAATTTCAAAACTTTCTCTTCGTCTGGTTCTGTGGCTAGCAGTTTCAATTGGGGATTTCGTTTTTTTAGGGTTTGCAGCCGCTGTTGACCTCCATTTTTCAAAGACTTACTTGTAAGGTTTCTCTGAAATTTTTGCTTTCAATTTAATGACTTTTCAATTTGGCTTTTCTGAAATTCCTAAAAATTCCTTTTCTTGCTAATGGTTTCTTTAAATTTCGGTGAAATTCCTCTTTTCTTGTTGAGAGATTTGCATTTTATTTACGAATTCTGTGATCGTATACTAATTTTATATTGGAATTAGATCGATGCTTTTATGTGATGCCAAAAATGCATGGCTTTTGTTTCATTAACCTTCATGTGATGCCTTTACCTCTACTAACATTTTCTTTCATTCTAGGTCGATCGCGAGCAGAAGTTCATGATTCATTTATAACTTGTTGACACTTTCCTTTTTCTCTTGTTGGTATAATTTGAAGTTTTAATTTATTTTTACGCTATTATGGTGATGAGTTAATATGGCGCATCTTTGTTTCTAGACATTTGGTGAAGCTTAAGTGGTTGAGTGTCTTTTCCTGTTACATTTTGATAAACTAGAGTACATCTCATTTTGAGTGCTTATTTGGTCCAATGTTGCGCTTGTGTACTTGAATTCTTGATTTGATACCGTTTGAAGAATAACTTGGTGAGTATGATTAGACTGATTTGTTTGAATGTTGCTGGATGAGACCTAAATAGATATAATTCCCACACATTTGCCTATAAGTATGGCAAAATGCTTCGTTTATTTTTTAGTTACTGTCTGTTTTTTAATTGTCGGAAAAATATTAGTTCTCGGAAAGATAGTAGAGTATGGGATACTGATTGACAAAACTTAATAGAAAAATCCATTGGTAGGAGAACAATACTCAAGTCAGAGATTAGGAGAGCTCACAAAGGTACATAAACTTTTGTTCGAACCTCGGTCATATATGCTACTCTCTGCTCCATTAATTTTTCTTTATTTGATTTAGAATGTGGGGTTGCAACTAATATTAATTACAAATTTTGTAGCTAAGAATCCCTTGATCTCGAGTTTGGCATCATGTCTTGGCCTATCCATGTACACTTGGCAACTAAGAACCCCAGTTCTATGTCTACAGTTTATGTAAGCTACTTCAGGAATTGATTGTTCATTGAGTAGTTATCTAATGTGTAAAGAAAGTCCCAACTCTAATTTAACTAGTGCGGGTCATTATTATTTTTACTATAACATGCTTTCTTGGTCCTGTCATCACTATTTTCTGCGCAATTATTTGTTCCTTTTTCACTTTGATTTAGATTCTCTTACTGTCTTTCATACTTCTAATATTTTGCAAGCTTCTGCAGTTCGTTTCCACTTTGATTTGTATTTCGAATATTGACAGCAAATGATAGTACTTCAAAACTTTCGACCGTATTAATGCTTAACAATTTAGGGAGAAGAAAGCTTAAATAGCTATGGGGCTAAATTATTTTTTAACGTTTCAGCAGTCTATATCAGCTAATTTCAGAGTAGTTCAATGTTTCGAGACTCGGCTGCATATATTGGAGGCTTAGCACGTGAATTCCTAATTTTACACCTCGGGAGTAACTTGTTTGATAAATTTTCTCCTACCAATCTACCAGATTCTAAAGTTTGCCATCTCAAAATTTCTCTTCTCTCAGGTCCGTTTCTCTGTTCACTCTACTTGTTCTCTCCACTTGATTGTTTTTTAGTCGATTGTTGTTTCTGGGATGGTCATTGGAAATCATCATTTTTATCACTTCATTCATATGCACTTCAACATGATTTACTTTTAGCTTATTCTTTCTTCGATTTTCCCTGAACTACATGCTTTCAGGATCTTTCAGTTCTCACAGGTGAGTTTCGTGTTGTTCTTGAGCGCCACAAACTTTTACTATTCCAAACATGTTCATATTTAATTTGCAATTGCTGCTACCAACATTTTATTATCCATGTTGTCATAATATATGCCAAGCCTTCAGTAAGGTGCCTATGATATGTAAATAAAACCCGCAAACTTAGATAGTCCTCCAAATAAACTTTTCTTGAGAGGTGAAAGGAGTATTTAGCCCTTACAGGCTGTACTTAAATTTTTTCTCTAAAATAACATGGACTACAAGTATATTATTGACCTTTTCTTGGTTGGCATAAACAACAATATAGTGTACGACCAGATATTTTAATGTGTAGTCCCACCAAATATGTCTAAGATTGTAGCTAAATTAAAACAATGACTAAAGATGCTCAATATCAAATTAGACTAATAGAAGTTTTTGAGTGAGCTTTTTGTTGCTGCTGTTCTCTTTTCGGTTGCAAAAGAGGGGGGTAAATCAGTTTCTTCTTCACTTTCATAATTTTGTTGGCTATTGTGTTTTGTTGTCTTGTATTCTCACAATGACGAATGATAATCCTGATACTACGCCTTCCTCTTCATCTCCTACACCTCGTACTGTGTTTCATGAGGATGATTTTACGCATCCTTGTCACCCTCTATATGTGCATCCATCGTACTAGGAACTTCTTTGGTTTCTAGTCCGTTTGATGGCACCTGCCATGGCAGCTGGAGGAGAAATGTTTTAGTTGCTCTCTCCATTCGTAATAAACTTGATTTTATTAGTGGTTCCTCTACAAAGCCACCTCCTGGGTCTCCTCTGGCACGCCAATGGCAACGCTGCAATGATCTTGTTTTTCATGGTTGATTAACTCTTTGTCAAAAGAAATATCTCGTAGCGTAGAGTATTCTGAGTCTGCCAAGGAAATTTGGTGTGAATTAGAAGAGAGATATGGTAAAGCTGATGGGGCTAGAGTTTTTGAACTTAAGAAAGAATTAGCTCATATTTCTCAAGGGTCTTTAGACATAGCTTCTTATTTCAACAAAATCAAACAACTCTGGGATGAGATAGCATCTTATAAGGTTAGAGTTTGTACTTGTGGAGGGAAAGCTGCTGAGGATGAAGAGCAGAAGGTTTATCAGTTCCTTATGGGTCTGAATGATGCCTATATGCAGACTCGCAGCAATATTCTAATGACGAAGCCACTTCCATCTGTTGGAAATGTGTACAGCATTCTATTATCTGATGAAAAACAGAGACAGGTATCTTCTGCCTCTCAATTCTCATCTCAATCTGCTTCAATTCATGCTGGGGCTTCTAAGCCCTCATTTCCCTCTAGGTTTTCTTTTGAGGGGACCAGGAATTCTCTTATCTGCAAGTACTGCAAAAAACCTAGTCACTCAATAGATAAATGCTATAAGCTGCATGGTTATCCTTCTTTTTCAAGTTTAGCAAAGGACCTCCTCCTCGCAGATCTGCTGCACATGTTGAGCTTGACTCTCCTGGTGCTAATTTTGTGCCTAGTAGTTCTGCTGGTCCAGCTGAGCATGAAGAGTCTTCTGTGATACCTGGCCTCACCAAGGATCAATACTCCCAGCTGATGACCTTATTGCAACAATCCCAAATTTCTGCTTCCCCACACTCTCCACTTCTCTTGGCTTCTGCTAACTTTGAGGGTGTTTCTTATGGAGCCTGTATGTTATCTAGTGTGAATGGCATTGTTTGGATAATAGACTCCGGAGCTACTGATCATATGACTTTCATTAAAAGTCTACTTTTTGATATAATCACTCTTCCCATTCCTTATCTTGTGTCTCTTCCAAATGGGTACATAGTTAAAGTCACCAATGTAGGATCTTTAGCTTTGTTTCCTGATTTAATCCTTCATAATGTCCTTTACATTCCCAGTTTCAAACATAATCTCATATCTGTTCACAAACTTTTAAATCATTGTGATGATGTGGTTCAGTTTACCAAATCTGCTTGCACATTGCAGGGCCCTTCAGTGAAGAAGCCAGTGGTGCTTGGTAGGCTGGACACTGGACTTTACAAGCTATTTCAGCATGTGACTTCACCTATTGATTCTACTCCTGTGAACTCTTGCTCTTCAGTTGTTTCTTCTTTACCTGTTTCCTCTTTACCTGTACTCTCTACTACTGATGCTGATGTCAATGACAATTCATCTGTAAATACCATGGTTACTTCAAATAAAGTGAATAACTCTGATGTTGTTTGGCATTATAGACTTGGACATATACCTTTTTCAAAGATGAAATTTATCTCTGGTGTTAATTATTGATTTGTCTTCTAAACGGTCCTTCACATGCCCTATTTGTCCATTAGCAAGACAAACTAGACTTCCTTTTCATGATAGTTCTATTCAGTCCACTCATTCTTTTCAGTTTGTTCACATAGATACTTGGGGTCCTTACTCCACTCCTACTCACTCTGGTGCTAAGTATTTCTTTACTATCGTAGATGACTACACTAGGGCTACCTGGACACACCTATTGGGGGCTAAAAGCAATGCTTTTGATCTATTGAAAGCCTTTATCTTCATGGTTGAAACACAATTTCAAACTAAAGTCCAGACTGTAAGGAGTGACAATGCTTTAGAATTAGCTTCTTTTTCTTCTGGGGCCTTTTTCTTTTCTGAAAAGGGTATTATTCATCAAACCTCTTGCCCACACACTCCACAACAAAATGGTGTGGTAGAGAGAAAATATAGACACTTGCTAGAAACTGCTAGGACTCTTTTGTTTCAGTCCCTTCTTCTTATAAAATTCTGGGGAGATTGTCTTCTTACTGCCACATATTTGATAAACAGATTCCCTTTCCCACTTCTCAAAACAAGAGTCCCTATGAATTACTCTTTGGCAAGGCCCCCACATATTCCCATCTCAGATCTTTTGGTTGCCTGTGCTGCTCCACTGTGCCTAAAGTCCATAGAGATAAATTTCATCCTAGATCTATCCCATGTGTCTTTCTGGGCTATCCTTTTGCTAAAAAGGGCTACAAACTTTACAATCTCACCACTAAGTCTTGTTTTGTATCCAGAGATGTCATTTTTTATGAACACATTTTTCCCTTTTTTACACCTTCTCTCTTCACCGTCCCCTACCTTGCCTTCTCCTCTCTCTCCTAATCACTTTTATTATGATTCCACTTCCTCTATACCTGCTTCTGTTTCTGGTTATTCTTCACCTCCTGATCCCACTACTTCTCCTTCTCCCTCTATCCCTATACCTTCTTCTTCTGTTTTAACTCCAACTCTCTCTTCTGACATTTCAGCTTCTACTTTACCCTCTCCTGCTCCTGTTTCTTCTGCTCCATCATCTGATCCTCCTCCTCTTAGAAGTAGTAGACCTCATTCTCTCCCTGCCTATCTTCAGGACTTTGTATGTTTCACACTTCCTACTTCCCTTCTGCCCCTGCTTCTTCTGGGTCTGAGTCTTTATCCTTCAATGCAACCACTTTACAGCTCCATATTCTTGAGTCTTACACTTACTCACAGGCTGTTGTTGTCCCTGAGTGGCAGGAGGCTATGAGAAAGGAGTTTGAGGCTTTGGAGGCTAATAGAACTTGGGATATTGTTGAATTACCCCCTGGTAAAAAGCCTATAGGCTGCAAATGGGTCTACAAAGTAAAATATAAAGCTGATGGGACTCTAGAGAGGTATAAGGCTAGGTAAGTAGTTAGAGGTGATACTCAGGTTGAAGGGTTTTCATGATACATTTTCCCCTGTTGTCAAAATGTCTACTGTGAAAACCCTGATTGTTGTGGCTGTCAAACAGCACTGGCCCTTGTTCCAGCTTGATGTTAATAATGCCTTCTTACATGGGGATCTTGATGAAAAGGTTTTCATGAAAGTTCCTCCTGGCTTGTCTGTTTCTCCCTCTTCTTATTCTTCTCCTCCTTAGGTTTGTAAACTACTCAAATCCCTCTATGGTTTGAGACAGGCTTCTAGACAATGGTATGCAAAATTGTCTCAAGCTCTTTGCTCAGGGGGTATTCTCATTCTTTGAATGACTACTCCCTATTCACTAGGGGTTCTGGTTCTTCCTTGGTTATTTTAGCTGTGTATGTGGATGATATTATTTTTACTGGTACTGATCTATCTGAGATTTCATCTTTAAAGGGCTTTCTACATGAACAGTTCAGGATTAAGGACCTTGGTTCCCTTAATTATTTCCTGTGTATTGAGGTGCTTTATTGTGATTTTGGTGTTCTTCTTCACCAAAAGAAGTTCATTCATGACTTGTTAGAATCATTTGACTCTTCTGCCTCTTCAGTTGTTGTCTGTCCTCTCACTATCAATGAGAAACTACAGGCTTCTGTTGGTGATCCTTTGCCCAAGCCTGAAGAATATAGATGCTTAGTGGGCAAGTTGAATTTTTTAACCCACACACGACCTGATATGAGTTCTGTTGTTCAACACCTTAGCCAGTTCCTGCAAACCCCCCGTATTCCTCATATGCAGGCTGCCTTACATCTCTTGCGCTATTTGAAAGGGACTGCTGATTTTGGCTTGTTCTTCAGTCATTCTCCTGACCTTGCTTTGAGAGCCTATTGTGACAATGACTGGGCTTCTTGTGCTGACAGTAGAAGGTCTGTCACTGGTTTTTGTGTATTTCTGGGTGATTGTTTGGTGAGTTGAAATCTAAGAAACAGCCTGTGGTCTCTCTTTCTTCTGCTGAAGCTGAATACAGGGCCATGAGTAAAGCTGCTGCTGAGGTTACTTGGTTGTCCAGATTATTGTTTGATTTTGGTCTTCCTTCTTCTTCTCCTGTTCCTTTATACTGTGATAACCAGGCAGCATTGCATATTGCTCGCAACCTAGTTTTTCATGAGCGGACCAAACATATACAGCTGGACTGTCATTTTATCAGAAGCAAACTTGGTGATGGGCTGATCAGCTTGGCTCATGTTTCTAGTGATGCTCAAGTTGCTAATATTCTTACCAAGGCGCTTCCTGGGCCTGCTCATCATTTTCATCTTCGCAAGTTGGGGGTTTTATCACCCTCCAACTTGAGGAGGGCTGTTAGAGTATTAGAAGACAATGTGTGATGGTTATATTTTGGGCCTCTTATTGTAATTAGTTTTAGCAGTGGCCCATTCTAGTTTGTATTAGTTGTAATTGGGCCACCGGCTCAAGCCCACTCACTACTAGAAATCAAGTGATTTCCATCCGCAATTTCCGACCGAAATCGGTCGGAAATTGATAATTTCCAACCAAATTCCGACCGATTTTAATTGGACGGAAAAATAATGGTCGCACACGTGTACCGACTGCTATTGGTCGGAAATTTCTGACCGAAATCGGTCGGAAATTTCGGTGGTCGGAAATTATTAAATATTAAATTTCTGACTGTCAGACTTTATTTTCCGACCGAAATCGGTGGAAATTATTAATTTTTTTTTTAATTTTCAAATTTTCGACCGAAATCGGTCGGAAACTATTAAATTTTTTTTCTTTTTTAATTTTCATTTTCCGACCAAACTCGGTCGAAAATTTAAAAAAATAATAATTTTATTTAATTAAATAATTATTTATAAATTGTTAATTTATTTAAAAAATAAATATAAATTCATAATTTCGACCGAATTCAGTCGGAAATTTCAAAAAATTGGGAGAATTTATTCGAAATTTCCGACCGAATTCGGTCGGAAATTATGAATTTCTGAGTAAAAAAAAGTGATTTCCGGTTGGTTTTCAATTACAAAATAGACATAAATCTCATTCCAAAAAGGCCTGAAAGTTAAGCATAAGCTTCCAAATATTACTTCTAATAAACCTAAGTTGACAATGATCAAAATTTACATAAGCTCAAGACTAGTCATTTCAAAGAGCTGGAAAATAGCTACAAATTTCAAACACCAAAAGCTCTATTCCTCATCTACAATTCTACCTCTTCCTTCACTTCCTCAACTACTTCTGTTTCTTCTTTCACTTCCTCAACTACTTCTACTACTCGTCTTCATCCTAAAATTATTAATTTAGATGTAAGAATAGGAAAAGTACACAATAACAAAAAATTAGACTACAATTTCCAAAAATAACAAAGAGAACAAGAACCCTCATTGGCCGCGTGTGGTTTAACATAAAAAAATGAACAAGATTTACATCCTATTCTTGAATCATTTTCAGAATATATCAAATCCATTTCAGGATCAAATTTGACATAACAAGTGAGCTTTAAATATGGAATATTGGTAAGAGCTTACCTCAATAGAGATATACCAAAAGATTTCTCGCACTAGGCCCAAAAGAACAGTACTACAACTCCCAAATAAAAGCAAACAGAAGAAGCAAGGAAATCAGCTACGGATCTCAGCAAAATTGCAACAAAGCAGCAACAATCCCACACGTCTAACAGCTTTAAAAATCCAGAAAGTAAACAGCAGCTCCGAACAATGGCTGGGATCCTTTTGTCTCTTTTTTCCCCTTGTTTTTCAATTTTTTCAGATCTGGGGTCCAAATGTTTGAATCAGAAAATTGTTTCCAATCTCCGTGTGTTGCAAATGCAGCCTCCTGAATATTTGCAGAGTTTTCCGGAGTCACAGTTTAGTCCTAAAGATTATAGTAGCTTTTACTTTTACCCATGAAGTTAGCTTTTTATACATTTTTCCTTTTCTTTAAATACTAATGTAAGGCACCTTCAGGAGCATGTTGAATGAAAAATCAAATTTTATCTTCTTGTTTTTCTCTATTTTCTTTTCCTTGCTTTCTTAGTTCATTTTCATGGCTTTTCCCGTTCGGGAATCGCTACATTTGGTATCAGAGCCGACGATTCTCGGCTATTCATCAGTGTTAATGGCAGAGGCCGGCGGAGGTTCGAATCAATTGGAGCAACAAATTCAAGCTTTTATGGACAAATCGAACAAAAAACTATAATATATAGAAGAATGGTATCAAAATCGTTTTCGAACCATCCATAGTTCACGAAATCAATATGAAGTTCAAAGGTTGGAGAGTGAGCAGCATGTTTCCGGTGACTCGTACGTGCGTCATCAGTATTTCTGTGCAAATTTAAGTCTTTATCGGGACTCCTATGATGATTTCTCTGGTGGATTTGCTAACCCGACGAATGGAGGATGGAATTATCTAGATCCACCCACAAATGCTCACTCACATGTTCCATATGCTTATCATTTTGATGGTAACTATCAGGGTTCATATTTCGTTCAGCTGGGTGATGGTTCTGTGGTATTAGTGAGTGCTGTTGGAACTTTTCCTACACTTAGGGATCAGCCAACAATGTCGACAAGATTCAAGAAGAATAGGAAGAAGAGAGGATACCTCGGTGCCTGCTGTGGTCGTATCAGAAAGCACAAGAAACATCATGGCGGTAGAGTAAACGCGGGCGAAATGAAGCATCAACGAATTCCTTTTGATAAATATCATCTCGATTACTTCGGAAAAGTGCGTACCCGGTATCTTCACAAAGGCAGGAACGTGTCTGAGAGAGAAAGAGCGGGAATGTCATCTCTCCAAAACGACATTGCAGAGGAAGCAATACTGGAGGATGAAGAAGAAGATTCTGTTGTTTATTATGACTGTCCATTGATGGAAATTAAAGATAAGGAGGAAGGAAACAATGGAGACCAACTGTTCGATAAAAGTCCTCAAAAGGACGAAACTGGAGGAGATGGACTTGGGTCGGTGAGAAGGAATGAGAAGGATAGTTATGTGAATATGGGATCTATTGACTGTGAAGGTATAGAAGATCGGGTGTTTGATAAGTGTTCTCAAAGAACCATGCAAACCTTTCAAGAAAATTTAATCCCTACATGTGGTTTAGAGAATGAGGATCCAGTTATCATCAGTGATCTTGAGTTAGTTAGAGGGTGTTTGGAAAATAATAAACTCACTAAACTCAATGCATATGAGTTCCCTTTTGTCGGTACTACTGATGGAGATCGTAAAGTCATTGCATGAGGATGAGGAAACCTTTGAAAACAGCACCGAAGTCTTAGTTGATGTTACCAGCTTCAATGAATTAGTATGTATTTACCAGCCATTCACAACCATTATCACCAAAGAAAGCAACCTCATTCCACATTATGTGATTCCTAGTCTAGATTTCTCTTTCAATGCTGCTGTGTGTTCAAATTCCGCAGTAGATGTTGGAAAAGACTTTGATAGCAAGGATGATTTTGACAACCAGGGCACTATCAGATTTAATGAGCTTCAATTTGCTCGCAATAGAAAGTCTCTTTTGTTTGGAGGTGTGTGTCGTTTGGTTGAGATAATTACTAGAAAATTTGATGGTCTTACGGCTTTCAAAGAGTGTGACGAAGCAAAAGGAGTCACAAAGGGAACCAAATTGTTTGGTACTGTAGTTTCGAAGATGTTTGAAACCGTAAATGCAGCATATCAAGGTCATAATCACATTATGACTTTACTGTTAGAGGATTGCAGCTATGGTTCCCTGCAGGTTAATGCTTTATCCGTCCTTTGGCAACTTGCATATCAACCTCCTAATAACCTGTCCTCCCTAAATTATCTTGTGGCTTTATCATGGGAAGATGCCAACTATTCATTCCAGCTCCATCGTGTGAGACTTGTTCAGTTTGAGCTAGGACAACCACTACATGCTTTGTGCGTGAACACCAATCAGGATTCATCTGGATTTGTGAAAAATTCCTTGATGCCTTTTGTATCCAAGTTCGATGTGGTTGAAGACATCATCACATATGCCATAAGATTTCGGATTCACAATCCAAATATGAGAAAATCCTTTGAAGAGTCGAGGAACCAAGCCGTAGCATATGGAGTTAATCCAGTCAATTGGTGGCTTGAAATGAATTTGGCAACTATAAGTACACATTACTGGACACAAGGCAAGCAACGATAATACTGAGCTTAAGACCGTATGCAGGGAGCCTTATTTTCCAATGATAGAGTGCTTATTAGCTGAAAAAACAAATCTACTGGATGTAAGTTTCTCTGACGTAATTTGCAATGCCAATAAGACACTAGTCTTGTGGTTTTCTCAGTTTGATGAGTCAAACGGGAAAGTGATTGTGGTTGATATTGGAGATGATCTAGTCTTGTGGTTTTCTCAGTTTACTGATTCAAACAAGAACGTAATTGTGGCTGATATTGGGCATGATCTTATTTACTTTGCTATAACGGCAAATCTGGTACGAAAACTTGTCGTTGCTTATCTTATAGCCCATAGTAGCAGCTTGTTGAATTTTGTAAAGCAACCTGAAATGCAGCATAAGAATAGCTTGAGTGTTTCTCGATGCAATGAACGGCATGGTTGATTTTCCATATACCTTGGGTTCCTGAAACTAATATCCTCTGGTTATGCATCATGGCATTCCAGGTACTTCTCACAGAAATGTTCCTTCTTCTTGTTGATCCAGGTGATGCGATGAGACTACATCAATTTCAAAAGGCTCTGTCATTCCAGCTTGGTGCTCTTACACTTGTTATTCGTTATTTTAGGATAAAAATAACATCAAATGCAACAGTAATAACCTTGGAAGTAGACAAAGTGAAAGGGACTGCCCAGGGCCAATTTGAATCAGATGTCCAACATATATTAAACTCATGCTACCAGCCATAGTGGAATCTTTACATCATATTGGAAAGTGTGAAAGTTTGAACTCGTGGTTTGAGTACCCAGTCTTCAATGAAACATATGCCACTAAAGTCATGAGAGAACTTGTTTATGGTGCAAACAGAATTCGGAAATACAAGGATTTGAATGCTATGGTCTACTCCTTACCTTGATGATTCTGGGAAAAGGGCAATTAAGGAATCAGGTACTAATGGTAGGTTTGTTTACTGACAATAGGAAAAATCATGGCAGTCTCATTGACAAAAGATGACAACAATATTGCTACTTTATTATTTTATGGTTTTCAACAGAAATTAAGTGAAAGCATCTCGGTTTTTGGTGGTGACAATTTTGCTGAACTAATTCCTGTTGATAGCAGAAGTATGGAGAATATGGGTATATCTAGACTTAAGAGGAAGCATACTGGAGCATTATACCATTTCCAATTTCAACTGGATGACCATTTGGTAAATGCATTGCTTTTGGACAGTGGTGACACAAATATCTTGGAGGTTATTGGTCTTATTCTTCTCAAAAGTTGGTGGCAGGGCATGTCTTCTCCAAAGGCACTACTATATATTAGAATATTTGAATTTGGTCAAAGTGGACAGAATATGATAGTTTTCATAGTAATTTTTTCTTGTGAAAGTTCAATCCCATATGAACTCGCAACTAGTGTTCTAGCTCTAGCAACAGGACAAGGATTTATTCAAATGTATGCTACGGTTTTACCAGTATCTGGAAGGATGTCACAACATCTTAAGGTGTACCAATTTGGTTCTATCCATATTGGAGGGGTTGCATGGAAAGCTTGGATATGCCGTGATTTCTCGATCTTGGTTGTAGCTTATTTACTTCTCCGGTGTGGTGTACCTTGACGATAATGCCAGTTACTTTTAGCATATTACTATTGGGAGTTGGATGTGGTTTAGCATGGAAATTTTGGATAGATACCTTAGGAGTGTAAGCAAGCTGCCGAGAAAGGATGCCTTGGTGCGTTATTTCTGGTCTTTGCACTGGGCTTTCAACTCTTGGAATATATACGTAGTTCTATAATTGTGGGAGATGTGGCTGCAAGATTCAGAACCTTGAGGACAAGGTTCTTAAGGGGGGATGGATTGTTGCAAATGCAGCCTCCTTAATATTTGCAGAGTTTTCCGGAGTTACACTTTAGACCTGAAGATTATAGTAGCTTTTACTTTTACCCATGAAGTTAGCTTTTTATACATTTTTCCTTTTCTTTAAATACTGATGTAAGGCACCTTCAGGAGCATGTTGGATGAAAAATCAAATTTATCTTCTTGTTTTTCTCTATTTTCTTTTCCTTGCTTTCTTAGTTCATTTTCATGGCTTTTCCCGTTCGGAAATCGCTACACCGTGAGGAGATGAGAGGGAGTACTTGTGTGTGTGTCTATGTCAATGAGCGAGAGAGGTGAGAATTTCCGAGTGTAAGAGTGAGGTGAAGGTCTGTGGGTGGAGAAAGAAGAAGGAGAGATATGCGGCTAGGGCTTTTTTGTCTGAAGGGGGTCTCTGTCCGTTCTCTGTTGTGTTTTAGGGGAGATAGGATATTTTAATAAATAGGGGGATCCGGTTGGTTAGGGAGATGGGATATTTTAATAAGTAATTAATTCCTAAAAAATGCAATTAAAAATGCTATAACATTAATATAGCTAATGTTATATTGAATATAGCTTATATTATATACTAGCTTTCAGATGTACATATAGTATATATCTATAATAAAGAGCTTTTAAATAAACACACATATATTACACACACAAATATTATTAAATTTATATATATATATATATATATATATATATATATATATATATATATATATACACTGTGAGAAAAACCTTGAATTTGCTTATTCTCTGTTATAATATCTTGGGAGCTAGCTCTTATCTTTATTCTTCATTGACACGGCATAGCCTTACTATAATTTGTATTGATTGAAAAATCTTGTCAATCATAAGGATCTGTTAGATGTTGCAAATCTAGAGAACAAAGGAGATTGAGGAATGGGATATTGAACCGAAAGAGAAGCTTCGAGAACAAGAGGAAGAAGGATCCGATATTTCTCATTATGTCAAAAAATGGATTAGTCTGCTTACAAAATAAGAATCAAACTAATAAACATAAAATAGTCACTACTAGAAATCAGGTGATTTCCGTCTAAGGTTTCCCGACCAAAATCGGTCGAAAATTTTTAGACCGAAATCGGTCGGAAATAAGTGTATTTGGCTGCCAAAAGTCAACAAAAATTGTGTGTATCGTGACAGCAAAAAATAAAAAAATTTCTGACCGATTTCGGTCAAAAATTGGTCAAATATTTGTCATACTTGTATATATGTACAAAAATAATTATTTATTAAAAATTTACCAAATTTTCGACCGAATTCGATCGGAAGTTGGTCAAATATTGTCACGCTTGTATTATAATGTACAAAAATAATTATTTATTAAAAAATTGCCAAATTTCCGACGAATTCGTCGGAAATTGGTAAAACATTTGTCACATAATGTAAAAAAATAATTATTTATTAAAAATTACCAAATTTCCGACCGAATTCGTCAGAAATTGAGTCCAAACATTTGGTCATGCTGACATAATGTACAAAAATAATGTATTTATTAAAAAGTTTACCAAATTTTCGACCGAAATTGAATCGAAAATTGGTCAAATATTTGGTCATGACATACAAAAATAATTATTATTAAAATTTTACCAAATTCCAACTGAGTTCAGTCGGAAATTTACTGTACAAAACTAATTTATTATAAAAAAAAATTCAAATTTCCGATCGAATTCGTCGGAAAGTTTTATTTTTTTGTTTCCCGCCCAAGACAAAAATTATATATATTTAATTAACCAAACCAAAATAATTATAATTCAATATTTCCGACCGAATTCGCGTCAGAAAAACGCTTTTATACAAATTAAAATATAAATTTAATGATATTTGTGTGTGTAAATAATAAAGAGGTTTTAAATAAACAATATCTAATATATATATATATATATATATATATATATAATATAATATATATATATATATTTGTGTGTGTGTGTGTGTTTTAAAATTACTTTTATATGGACATTATGTCCTATATCTATGTATGTGTGTGTATAAATATATATAATCAATAAATGAAAAATAAAATAAAGTTATCGACGTAGTCAATCCTACTGCATTTACATATTAATTTGAATTTTGTTCTTACAGTACCGATGGTCTTCTGTCGGTAATTTAAATATATAATCTTATAGATAATTATTTTGTATTTTTTACTACACAATACCGAAGGAGGCTGTACGGTAAGTCCCTCTGAGTAGATTTACTTAATTATTTTAGTGGTTGATTAGCATATTTATTGAAATTTACACTAAGTGGAGGTAATACACTACTTAAAAAATATTTTAGTGATAAATTAGCTTAATAATTTATAATTACACCAAACTAAAAGTAAATTTGTAGATCCTTAGCTACATAGATTAACCTATACATTAATAACTACACACTAAGAAGAAGTTACTAGTTGTTTCCGTAAAAATATAGTGATGGTTTTATCTTATAAATTTATAATTACTGTAAGTAGAATGTATTAGTTGTCCTTAAGTAACGCTAGCAATTAGTGAACTAGGTATCCTTATATAAGTAAGGTTAGTGATTGATTAGCCGATGCATTGATAATTATACACTAAATGAAAGTGTATTAATGATACACATTAATAATTACACACTAAGAAAAAAATGTAATTATCGTTTCCGTAAGAAATATTTAGTGATGGCTTATCTTATAAATTGATAATACTATAAGTATAATATATTAATTATATCCTGAAGTAATGCTAGTGATTCATTAGCCTATACACTGATAATATACTATTAAGTATGTATTATTATAGTCTTAAAAACTATTACTGATTCATTAGCTTATGCATTAAGATTCACACTAAGTATGAGTGTATTAGTAATATCAGTAAGTAATGTTAGCATTGATTAGCTTATAAATTGATATTACATAAAGCATTGCATATTAGTTGGTATGCTTAAGTAATATTTAAATGATTGATATGCCTATCTGTTAGTAATTACACTGATTAACTAAAAATTTATCAATAGTAGTCTTAAAAAACTATTACTAACTGATTAGCTTATACCTGAGAATTTACCCTAAGTAAAAGTTTATTAGTTGATATCAGTAAGAAATGTATACGATTAATTTGGTTATAAATTGATAATTACAAAAAGTAGATACGTATTAGTAGTATCCTTAAAGTAGCACAAGTAGATACGTATAGTGATTGATTAGCCTATATACTGAAAATTCTACTAAGTAGAAGTGTATTACGAGTATTCTTAAGAAATATTACTAATTGATTAGTTTATAAAATGATAACTACGCTTAGCAGGGTGTATTAGTGACATCCTTAAGTAATATTAGTCATTAATTACTATCAATTGATACTTAACTGGTTTAGTATAATTAGCTTGAAAATTAATAATTACATTAGCTTAAAATTTATTTAAATTATTAATATTAATTCATTGTTAATTAATTGCTAAAAGATGAATACATTCTAAATATTATAATGGCCAAATACATAAATAACCCCCTAAACTTAGACGCCAAATTTCATTTAGACACTTTAACATACTCTTGTTCCTATTAGACACTCCAACACTCACAAAAAATGTATCTATTGAAACACTTAGTCACAATTTGTCTTCACCAACGAAGCGCGTAGCCACCAAGCTCGCAACATGACAATAAATAGGTGACACTATAAATTTAAAAGAATTAAAAGAGCTTCCAAGACAAAAAAAATATTATATTCTTTAATAATCCCTTTCCCCTGCCCCTTTCATTTTGTCTTCCTCATGTTCAGGCGAGAGAGGGTAGAATAGGTCTGCCCACGACTTGCCGGAAAGTTTTCGGCAACCAAGATATCTGTGTACTATTTCCTTTTAAGACATAAATTTTTAAGCGGCGATATACTGCTGGTCGGAAACTATAAGAAAGAATCTTAGCTAGAACCCATCTTGGTGTAATAAAATGTAAAAATAAAGAAACAGATTATTTACTCTTCAATTTCTATTATATGTTCTCTGATGGAGTATACGATTTCAAATGCATATCCAAATGCTCTTAACTTGCAGGGACCAATCAATACTTTCTAGTTTTTTTGTAAAGGAGATTTAAGATACACTCATCGAATCAATGCATATAAAATTGTGAAAAATCACTGGAAAATACAGTAAATCAGTAGAATGAAAATGGAGGATGGGCATGAGGACAGAAGCTCTCGCGTTCAGAGGGAGCTCTGTGAAGAAGAAAGAGGAATAAGAAAGAAAAAAATTAACTTTCAAAACTTTTCACGCGCCCAACTCCAAAGTGAGAGTCACTTTTTGTGCCACATGTGCATGAGGTGGTGCTCAATAGATACATTTTATTGGAATTGGAGTGTCTAATAGGAACAAGAGTATGTTAAAGTGTCTAAATGAAATTTAATACCATGTTTAGGGGGCTGCTATTATTTGGCCTATTATTAATTATACACCTAGTATATACATATATAT
>NW_017670245.1:1688236-1697950 GCF_001879085.1 Nicotiana attenuata
TACACAACCTTAAGACACCTGATTATCACATGCAAAATCTTGAACACAATAAAACCATTCTCGAGAGTCGTTCACTCTTATACAACTGTAATTTACCTGACTTAACGAACAGAACCATTCGTGCCTTATAGCACTCCGACACTGCAGAACATGATCTCATACCAATACAAACAACCATCTTCCTTCTCTGTACACTGAGCATTCTTTACCAACAACAACTCTAGACATTCCGAAATTCTCATACCCTACGAAACATACTATAACCTTTGTCGAAATTTTGCTTCACTCGCCCATCCTCGGCTCAATTTCTGCAACTAGAACCGATTCGCCAGCATACCTCGAGACGTAACCAACATAGCACATAACCGTGCATTCAGCTAATCAACAGCAACCTCCCCAACTTGGCTCGAAGCCATATATCAAGAAACACCTAACAACTCATAACACTTTTACTCTAATGATGCCATAGTGCCATAGAGAGGTTAAACTCAAATCATGTACAAGTTTGTGATATCACAGATCATCTAGCACTGAAATCCTCTGCAAACCTCGCATTCATCCCCACATCAGTTGAGTCCACTCTCTTAAGCGACCCAAATTCTCAGATTTCAAATATATATATATATATATATATATATATATATATATTAGATATTGTTTATTTAAAACCTCTTTATTATTTACACACACAAATATCATTAAATTTATATTTTAATTTGTATAAAAGCGTTTTTCTGACCGAATTCGGTCGGAAATATTGAATTATAATTATTTTGGTTGGTTAATTAAATATATATAATTTTTGTCTTGGGCGGGAAACAAAAAATACAAACTTTCCGACCGAATTCGATCGGAAATTTGAATTTTTTTTTAATAATAATTAGTTTTGTACAGTACAATTTCCGACTGAACTCAGTTGGAAATTTGGTAAAATTTTAATAAATAATTATTTTTGTATGTCATGACCAAATATTTGACCAATTTTCGATCAATTTCGGTCGAAAATTTGGTAAACTTTTAATAAATAATTATTTTTGTACATTATGTACAAGCATGACCAAATGTTTGACCAATTTCTGACCGAATTCGGTCGGAAATTTGGTAAATTTTTAATAAATAATTATTTTTTTACATTATGTGACAAATGTTTTACCAATTTCCGACCGAATTCGGTCGGAAATTTGGCAATTTTTTAATAAATAATTATTTTTGTACATTATATACAAGCGTGACCAAATATTTGACCAACTTCCGATCGAATTCGGTCGAAAATTTGGTAAATTTTTAATAAATAATTATTTTTGTACATATATACAAGTATGACCAAATATTTGACCAATTTTTGACCGAAATCGGTCAGAAATTTTATTTTTTTGCTGTCACACAATTTTTGTTGACTTTTGCAGCCAAATACACTTATTTCCGACCGATTTCGGTCTAAAAATTTTCCGACCGATTTTGGTCGGAAACCCTTAGACGGAAATCACCTGATTTCTAGTAGTGACTATTTATGTTTATTAGTTTGATTCTTATTTTGTACAGACTAATCCATTTTTTGACATAATGAGAAAATATCGGATCCTTCTCTCTTGTTCTCGAAGCTTCTCTTCGGTTCAATATCCCATTCCTCAATCTCCTTTTCTTCTCTAGATTTGCAACATCTAACAGATCCTTATGATTGACAAGATTTGTTCAATCAATACAATTGATAGTAAGAGCTATGCCGTGTCAATGAAGAATAAAAGATAAGCTAGCTCCCAAGATATTATAACAGAGAATAAGCAAATTCAAGGTTTTTCATGTTTGGTTTGATATACTCTTTGATATGAATATTTGGGACTTCACTTCAATTTAGTTTTTTGGTATACAGGTGTGGCGCTGTTGTTCCTTCCCATGTTACTCTTTTCTTGAGATGAAAATTTGAGCTTTAGCTTTTGCCATCCAGTTGAATACGCTCTCTGTGAACTTGTGACCCTCCTTTGGAATATATTTTCCAACAAGAAAAAATAACAGAATATAGTTCCCTATATTTTCCTTGAGTTGAGTAAATCAGTGTTGTTTTTGAAATAGGTAGCTTTATTGCTTAAGCTCTCCCATTGTCCAAAATGTTTTTTTCCCCCTACTTACTAATTTTGCTATCTTCAAAATTCTTCTTTTCAATGTTGGAATGATTTGCTATGGTTTTAGTTCTCACTTCTCTCTTCTTCATCCTGTCTCAGTCGAAAAACTTTAATGTTAGACATCGATGCACCAAAAAGTATTTTTTCGATTCCATACGAATATCTTGTATGACTCGCCTATTTGGCTCTTGACCGGGCGGCTCAAGAACATTGGAGGCCTAAAGCCAAATTTTTTATTTTGAGGCCTTAAATAATTTTTTTTTTAAAAATCATATAGAATAACCTGATTCATATGTAAAATTATAGTTGACATATGTGAATTCTTGTACATAATAATTGTCACGATCCGGATTTCCCACCCTCGGGGATCGTGATGACACCTACTCGTAGAAGCTCGGGAAGCCACACATCTAGAATCCATATTTGCTTTTGTTTAAAATCAATTTTTACCAATTTAATTAACAGGAAATAAATAATTAAACAACAGCGGAATCTATAATTTAGCGGAAGACTTAAACGATATAAACCAAATAATAAGGAAAAATCCACATGTGCCTCTACCCAGAACTGGTGTCACAACATTCACGGACTACTAAGAGTACAAAATACAATCGTTTGAAAGAAATATAACACTGTTTGTCTCGAAAACATGAGATGACAGAATAAAATATAAGATAGAGGAGACGCCGGGCCTGCGAACGCGTGCGAGGCTACCTCGGTGTCTCAGTGAACTGAAGGCTGGCTCCTGAGCTACTGCTGCTGTCCGGGGCCTGGATCTGTGCAAAAGAGCACAGAGTGTAGTATCAGCACAACCGACCCTATGTGCTGGTAAGTGCCTAGCCTAACCTCGGCGAAGTAGTGACGAGGCTAGACAGGACTACCACATAAACCTGTACAAATTATATATATATCTACAACGGGAAAATAACAAGAACAAACATCTTAAATGGGAGGGAAACATGCTTCGGGGATAACAGATAATACAGAATTTCAAGAAAATAATAAAGAACATCAATAATTTAACTCTACACGGATAAGGAAAATAAAAGCAGATTTCACTGTCAGTACATATCTCGTTGTAGGCGTGCAACCCGATCCCATTTCTCAATAATTAAATCTCGTGGTAGGCGTACCACCCGCTCCCATTTCATTAAATCGCGTGGTAGGCGTACCACCCGCTCCCATTTCATTAAATCTCGTGGTAGGCGTACCACCCGCTCCTATTTCATTAAAACTCGTGGTAGGCGTACCACCCGCTCCCATTTCACCCGCTCCCATTTCATTAAATCTCGTGGTAGGCGTACCACCCGCTCCCATTTCATTAAATCAACAGTTCTTCCAAATGAAATTACTCCCACAAACGCATCAATTAATACGAATTCATAAGACAACAAGTACACAATAATTATGACTCACTGAGAAAAACAAGTAATGACAAGTAACAATTTAATTATGGACTTTAAGGAGCAAATAGGCAATTTAATATTTAGTATGCTAAATGTCAAGTAGCAATTAAGTCACATAAACATGTAGCAATTATAGCATAAATTCAAGGCAAAATGTTGCGCAAAGATACCTCGAGCCGATAATAACAAGTAACACAATAAAGGAAAATGCCAACATAAAGGATCACAATAATAGTGGAATAAGACAATTAGTGCACTGGAACCGATAACAACAAGAAAATCAGTAAATAAAAGTAAAAGGCAACATAACTCAATTATCAGCAAGAATCAGGAAAATCAAGACAAGTGCACGGCATCACCCTTCGTGCTTTTACTCTCTTTCCTCACCCAAACAACAATAACAAACAAGGGCATGGGAAATAAACAAGAACATGTAGGAATCCCGACAAGGGAACAACGATTTAACAATTAAATCCCGACAAGGGAGCAATAAGTAAATATTCAAATCCCAGCAAGGGAACAACAATTAAATAATTCAATCCCGGCAAGGGAACATTTCAATAACTCTTTCTCTATCTTTCACTTGTACTTCATATCTCACTTTACCACTTGAGCCAATTCTCCAAAGGGTTCAATCATCTCATATACTTTCACAATTCATAATATAACTCGAGCCAATGCTCCAAAACGTTCAAAGGTCTCAATTCCATCCACAAACTTTTCACAACAACTAGGAATCATCACCAAAGCATGAAGAATACAACGAAACCATGAAAATCACAATATAAGACTCACGGTCATACTTGACACCCACGTATAGATACTCGTCACCATGCCTATACGTCGTACTCAACAATTATCACATAGCAAATAGGACTCAACTCCTAATCTCTCAAGCTAAGGTTAGACCAAACACTTACCTCAATGCTTTGAATTCAACTCAGGTCTCAATTATGGCTTTACCCCTCGATTCCATCACCAATCCGCTCGAATCTAGTCACAAGATACTTAATTACATCAATAAATGCTAAATGAATCAATTTGAATGCATAAAAATGAATTTCCCAAAGTTTTACCCAAAAATTCCAAAATCTCCCCTGGGCCCACGTGGTCAAAACCCAAGGTTTGAACCAAAACCCGGCTACCCATTCCCCCACGAACCCAAATATATGATTTGTTTTGAAATCGGACCTCAAATTGAGGTCCAAATCCCCAATTTAAGAAAAACCTAGGTTCTACCCAAAACCCCCAATTTCTCCCATGAATATCTTTGATTTTAAGTTGAAAACATCCTAAATGATGTTAATGATTGAAAGAAATGAGTAAAAATCAACTTACAATTGATTTGGAAGAAGGTTTATTCTTGAAAAATCGCCCAAAGGAGTTGTGTTTTGAAAATTGGGTGAAAAATGTCTTGAAATCGACTAAGTATGAAAAATGCAGGTTGCAGATGTGGGAAATGCGAACTGGGGTTCGCAATTGCGAACCCCGACCTGTTATGGGAATTGCCAGAAAATATTCGCATTTGCGAACACTGTCCAAAAATCCGGACTTCGCATTTGAAAGCCAAAGGTCGCATTTGCGACCAGCCCAACTTCGCATTTGCGGCCAAATGGTCGCATTTGCGACCCACTGCAAACTCACTCTTCCTCGCATTTGCGATGCCAGGCTCGCATTTGCGATATCGCATGTGCGAGACCTGCTTCGCTAATGCGAAAATACCAGAACTGAAATGCCAGATTTTCACAAAGGTTAAAAATGCACTCACGGCCTATCAAAATTCACCCGAGCCTTCGGGGCTCCAAATCAAACATACACATAACCTCAAAAATATCCTACGGACTTATTCGTGCGATCAAATCGCTAATATAATATCATAAACATCAAATTAAGCCTCAAAATCCATGATTTCTTCCAAATTTCAGAAAACATCAAACTTTCCATTTTAAGTCCGAAACACGTCAAACGACGTCCGTTTTCAACCAAACTTCATAGAAAGTGCTTAAACCATCTATAAGACCTGTACCGGGCACCGGAACCAAAATACGGGCCCGATTCTATCACGTTCTAATCAAATTTCATTTCCAATTTTCTTAATTATTTTCGGAAAACAATTTTACTCAAAAATTCATTTCTCGGGCTTGGGACCTTGGAATTCGATTTCGGGCATACGCCCAAGTCCCATATTTTCATACCGACCCTCCGAGACCAACAAATCACGGGTCCGGGTCCGTTTATCCAAAATTTTGACCGAAGTCAAATTTACTCATTTTAATATCAAAATTTAGCATATTTCACAGAATTTCATATTTAAGCTTTCCGGCTACGCGCTCCGATTGCGCACGCAAAACGAGGCGGCTATAAATGAGGTTTTCAAGGCCTCGGAAGCACATAATGGGTAAGAAAATAGGTGATGACCCTTTGGGTCGTCACAGTTTCGTTTGTTTAGTTAAGATAATGTTAAGAGTTAATTGATTGTCTATTTAGCCGATTCCTGATTAGCTTAGCCTTAGCTTAATTCAATCCATTTAATTGAAACTAGTTAAGTTTGATTTCTATATTTTCTTTGCATAAGCATTTTGGATTTTTGATAGTTTGTTTGATTACAAGTTAAATGCACTATTCGTTTAGGATTAGTTATTTAAAATATGTCCATTAGGTTTAAACCCTGAATGCCTTTAAGCTTAAGACTGATTTTGGAATTAAAAAGAACACTCGAAACAATGCTTAGGAGGTTCCCTAAAGGTCTTTAAAATTAGAATAGGATCAGATTTGGTTAGAATTGGAATAGTCAGTAAATAAAAGGATAAAACTGGACTTTACATTAGGTAAAAATCAGAAGGTTCTAGGTCTTTGTACAACTGTCCCATTTTTAGTAAAAATGCTAAAATTGGGTGGGAAAAAGGATATACAGCTGTCAAAGATGCTGTACTATTCTAAAATTTCTAAATTTATGTTAGAATATTCCATTTTGATGCCTTCTTTGTGCACTCAATAAAAAGAAAAGCATTCACTCACACACATAAGATTTGAGAACCCTGAGAAAGCACAAAAAGACTCAGCTACTATTCTATTGGTGGCTGGTTCTTTACCTTTGATTTCTTAGCAAAAAACATAGAAATCTTCCCTGAAATTTCTGGTTCAAGTTTGGATCCAGTTGAAGCTGCTACTGCTATTTTTTGGCTATTGTTTCTCATTCATTCCTTGTTAAAGTTCTTATTTTCATTGTTCTTTGTTGTATCCAGGTATATTCACGAGCCTTGTAGTGATAAAAAATGGAATTGTAGCATGTTTGGTTTGGAATATGACTTCAGATTGTTCTTCTTCTTTCCTTGCTGTTTGTGTTCTATTGTTCTCCCTTTCTTGGAATCAATTTCTTTTCTCAATTTTGGTTAAATATTCCTGACGTTGGTGTTCTACTCTATAATGTATTCACAATGTTTAGGTGTTTAAGGTTTAAATTAGCGTAGTCATTTCATGTATGGCTTGATAGTCTGCTGGGTTTAACAGTTGTAATTTAATGGGACTTTGATAAAAAAATGTTGATTGTATACATGGGTATTATCAGTTGAGTCATCTGGAACTTCAATATTGTAGATTAATGGCATGTTTAAGTTTAGGATAATGCATGAATGAGCTCAGGAATTGAGCATTTGGTTGTATTGATCTACTGAGTTTAGTGATGTGCAGTGTGTACTCATATTAAATCATGTCATGCCTGTTTAGAGTCAGAAATTTCATCATGCTTCTCGAATTAAAGCAGTATTAAAGTGATCGCATGTTTAAGTTTAATGTGACTCATGAATAAGTAGGGTTTAAATCTTTCATTGTTAATACTAATAGCATGTTAATAGTTAGACTTAAAATATGCCCCTGATTTGTGTTGAAATATTTAATGTTCTGGGCTGCATGTGATTTAGAGGAATTTGAGTCTTAATTAGGCCTGGCATCGGTCCAGATGAGACAGCCCAGTCGAGTTTCGACCTTGGGCCTTTCTGCCATAATTTAATTTCCGTTTAGGGCTTGATTCAGAGCCCCAGTCAACTTCATTAATTTATTTCATTAAGTTTGCTTTTAATATGATTAGAACAGGTCTTAAATGTTGAGAACTTGTCTTTAAAGGGTTGGGCCTGGTGCTGGCCCAATCGAATTTACCAAATTAACTAGGCCATCTGCCCCATCGTCCCTTTTTTTTGGGCTTAATTTTGAGCCCAGTTCCCACCAGCCCCATTTACTTTCGAGATTTTGTTAGATATCAAATTGGACCTGTCGTTGGCCTGTTTCTCCCCAAATGATTAAAGGTTTAGCATATACCCCAAGCATGTATATAATTAATACCCTTATATTGAATTGCAAGATAATTTTAAATATGAACCCCATAGTTTGCTTTAATTGAGTACAAATCCTTTAAAATAAATTGAGGTGTGCCGTCTACAATTGAATCACCTAATTTATGGCCCTCACATTAATATTATAACTTAGTGTAGAAAACATTTTGAACATTCGTAATTTGCTTTAGGCGCGTTTATAATAAAATCATCATAGCTACGGGTACGGTTTCCGTGACTTATTGTGATAGATAATTTCCAAAATTGGGGGTACATTTATGTGACTGGGCCACAACTTCTAATAACTTTAATAAATTAAACATGTTGTGGATCGTGGGTACGGTTCCTGTGACATGATTCGCAAAATATATCAAACAAACAAGTGTACGACAATCGTAACTTGTTCCAGAATAATTTCATAAAATAATTAAAAGCGGTTATAAAGCTAAAAATGTACAATAGGTTTAAAACATATAGTAAATCAGATAATAGGCCAATTATTAATAGTTTAAGCGACCGTGCTCGAACCACGGAACCCGGGAATGCCTAACACCTTCTCCCGGGTTAACAAAATTCCTTATCTAGAATTTTTGGTTTCGCATACTTCTAACATAAAGTCAATTCTCCTCGATATGGGATTTAAATAAACTGGTGACTTGGGTCACCAAATAAATTATTCCAAGTGACGACTCTAAATAAATAAAAATAATCCCATTTCGATTTATGTCACTTTGACTGGAAAAACTCCCTTATATCCTCGGGGTGGTAAAAAGGAGGTGTGACAGCTCTGGCGACTCCGCTGGGGATAGGAACCCAGAACTTTCGGTTCAGGGTTCAAGAATGCGAGCTTAGAATAAATTTTATAATTGGCTTTTATTTATTATCGGATTTGTATTGCATGTTTGGGCCTAATGTGCTAAATTTCGCTTTTTACCGCTTTGATATTATTTGAACTGTATATAAACTGCTGTGAAACCCTTCTCTTCTAATCTTCGGGGAAGTGCACGCTGGCGTGACTTCTTTTCTGTTGGTGTTATGCCCTAATTTAGAAAGAGGTTCGGACAAGTTACAAAGCCGGACAGGTGTACCCAAAAATCAAAAGACCATCCTGATGCATTTTACGTGCTACTTGTATCATTATTTGCTTCGGATTGATGTTGACCGGCTTCTAGAATAGGGAGAAAAATTGGAAAAAATCAAATTGAGGTATGAGAGAGATAATTACCCGCTTTTGAAAAATCTGGTGTCCAAGATATACCGAAACTCTGCCGAAATTTGGAAAAAAGAAAGAATAGAAAAAGAAAGAAAAGAAAGGAAAATTGTTTCAAAGTACGGCATGTTTTCTGTTGCGTCAAAACTGACCGAACTACGCGGGTTTGATTCTCATCGAATGTGGGATACGTATGCAACCCTCATCGATTTGAGCCCTGCTTTTGCAAAAATAAATCGAAAATTTGGAAATGTCGTCATTGTTGTCATAAATAAAGTGGGTGGTGCCGTTTTTGTCTAAATAGCCGAACGTCCCGAAGGGGCGCCGGAAGGCCGTTTTTGCAAGAATAGCCACCGATGGTCTCGTTGCCAATTTTTTGGCCACCTAGCAAACACAGCCCTAAAATCTTCATTTTGAAGTCCTGAAGGGTCGTGTTTCCAAAATGGCCTCTTTTTATCAGCTTTAATAAAATTCACTTTGTTTTAAATCACCTTAATCTAAATGTGCAGAATGAGCACGAGTAAAAACATACCAGTGAAGGTTATGACCAAGATTCCGTTGGAACTACACATGTGGTGGGAAGATTTGGGTGAGCAAGGACGAGACATGGTCAACCATTACTTGGGGAGGGGGGGGGGGGGCGGTCACCG
>NW_017670245.1:1697970-1756232 GCF_001879085.1 Nicotiana attenuata
GGATTATAAAAGAACAGGCCTAGGGGGGACATAGTAAAAGCATTAGTGATATTTTGGGACCCAGCTCACAACGTTCTGCATTTCTCGGATTTCGAACTTACACCTACTTTGGAGGAGATAGCGGGTTATGCTGGGAGTTCAGAGGGTCTTAGACATAAATACCTGGTCGCTTTCATGGTGGCATTCTTGGGTCTTCTAATGTTTCCCAGGAAGGATGGGAATATTGATGTAGGGGTAGCCGGAGTCGTCCATACTTCGATTACCTATGCCAAAAGTACCCTTGCACCTATGATAGTATCTGAAATATTCCTAGCTAATGCCGGAGTAGATTTTTTCGAAGGGTGCAATTTGTTACTGCAAATGTGGATGATTGAGCACTTGTGTCATCGTCCTCGGTACATGAACTACGGATCTACAGGGAAAAGCTGCATAGAGGAGTTTGGTACAAGGGTCGATGGGTTCAAAATGCCAGAAGGGGTCGTAGATTGGATATCCTGCCTTCGCTCCGTGACTGCAGATCAGATAGAATGGACGTTGGGTTGGCTTCCTGTTAATGAGATCAAATACATGCCTGCCACCGGTCCCCACTTCCTCATGATAGGTCTTAGAAGTATCCAACCTTATGCCACGTACCGGGTTTTGAGACAGCTAGGAAGATGTCAAATAGTCCCCAAGGACGAAGACCTTAGCATTCATGCAGTCGAGATCCGCTCTGATGGCCAATTTCATGAAGCAGTGGTTCGCCATATCTGGAGTGAGTGCCAATATTTGACAGCGAACACCCGAGTACGTGATTTATCCAAAGGTGAAGTCTTATCTGGTTACCTTGCTTGGTATAAAAGGAGTGTTGAGTTTGGACGACCAACTAAAAGACCCCACCTCCAAGAATTTGTTGAAGCATCACAAGAACAATGGGAGTGGTTGACCAAAGAAAATGAATACAGGGCCACCATAAGCAAGTTAGAAGGGCGAATCAGAGATCTTAAATTTGATAGTGATGTGCAAGTCGCTGCAGATGAGGCTGAAAAGTAAAAAGTTGGCCCAAGAATGAAGTCCTCCAAGCCCAAATCCAGAAGATGAGAATAGCAGCTGAAAACCAAGTAAGAAGCAGAGCAGATGAAAAACTCATAAACGGTCTCAGGAGGAAAGTATGTGAGTATGTGTCAAGACCCCAAACTGGACCCGATCGTGATGGCGCCTCTCGTGAAGACAAGGCCAGCTGACACAATTCCCAAATAAGTCAATTTAATGCCTTTTCGGTTAACCAAATGTTGCACAATGCGAGTTTAAATAAACACTGCGGAAGTAATACAGCCCGACATCGGGGTATCACTAGTCATGAGCATCTACCAAGGTCTGAATCCAACAACAAAAGTAAAATGTACTAAGTACAGAAATGAAAATGAGAGGAAGGAAGCAGTGCTGCGAACATCGTGCAGCCACCTTGCTAACTCTGATGACTCCGCGTCTGAGCAACTAACACCCGCTACCGGGTTCGGAAATACCTGAATCTGCACACAAGGTGCAGGAAGTAATGTGAGTACTCCAACCCAGTAAGTAATAAAAGTAAATGAAGACTGAGTAGTAGGAAACAATGAATCCACATTTATATTAAACTCAATGAGCACACGACTGCCAAATCAGAATACGAGTCAATCGCCTCTTTTAAAAATCCAGCTTTTGGTAAAAATCATTTAAAATGCCTTCCAACAGATTCAGTAGGAGTTCAATACCATTATTAATAAAAGAGCTGAAAACCATAATCGGCCCCTTGGGCAAAACATAGTTCGTAAACAGCCCCTCGCGCAAATCAGGAGTCATAAACACCTCCTAACAAGAAAAATCTCAGTGGAAATAACAAAAGCCAAATCAGTGATTAAGTTCTGAACATTTCATAAACCCCAGCTTAAATGAAAGTTGTTTAAAAACATTTATCTAACATTTTCGACTGTGGCTCAATATAAAGATGAGTGGAAACAGTCATTTTATCAACATATTCGATAGAAACTCGCTCTACAGAGAAGTGAGAATCAATAAGTTCATAATCAGGCCCCTCAGGCAAACATCACTCATGTGCATGTATATATCTATGGCCCCTCACGCTAGCCTCTCAGTCACTCGTGACTCAACTCCTACCAATCAGCGCTCACACTCAGCACTCACGCTCAATAGGTACCATATAGTAATCGCTGCAGCTGCAGCCCGATTTATATATCGCTGCGGCGTGCAGCCCGATCCATATATATATTCTACTGCGCTCGCTAGGGGTATGCAGATTCCGGAGGGGCTCCTACAGCCCAAGCGCTATATCAATGCGGCGTGCAGCCCGATCCAACATATCGCTGCGGCGTGCAGCCCGATCCATATACATATATATAAATATATTGCTGCGGCGTGCAGCCCGATCCATATATATAGTCCTCATAACCAGGCACTCGGCTTCCCTCAGTCGTTAATCTCGCTATTAGACTCTCAGTTTATGTCAGTTCTCAACCTCACAATCAGACCCTCAGTCCATCAGTAAATAGGGAACTCAGCCCCAAACAATTTTCAGATTTTTAA
Organism: Nicotiana attenuata; assembly: GCF_001879085.1. NCBI lineage: Eukaryota > Viridiplantae > Streptophyta > Magnoliopsida > Solanales > Solanaceae > Nicotiana > Nicotiana attenuata. Next base: position 1,700,533 of record NW_017670245.1, read on the forward strand.
GAAAGTAAATTAATAAAATCAGATTTAAACAATAAGCAGGTAAAACTTGACTGAGGATATGCGTTCAAAACAATTAGATCGAGGAACATTAGTGGAAGTGCCCCTAAGGGTCTCAGCAGGTCCGCACAAGGCCCCAAACATACCATACAACCCAAGATACAGTATCAATCTCTACAATATGGAATATCATAAGGTTTCAAATCAAATACGCGTCTTAACAATCGTACGGGACGGACCAAGTCACAATCCCCAACGGTGCACGACTCCACGCTCGTCATCTAGCATATGCGTCACCTCAAAATAACAGAACGATGTGTAATCTGGGGTTTCAAACTCTCAGGACAGTATTTACAATCATTACTTACCTCGATCCGGTCCAAACTCTAGCCCGCGATGCCTCGCCCGCACGAATCGACCTCCGGATGCTCCAAATCTAGCCAAAATCAGTACATAATCATTAAAATATGCTAAAGGAACAAAACCCACTCGAAAATATCCAATTTACATCAAAAGTCCCGAAATTGCTCAAACCCGGCCCCAGGCCCCACGTCTCGGATTTCAAAAAATTTCACATCAAAGGATTCCTTATCTCCCCACGAGTTCATTCATACCAAGAACATCAAAATCCATCCACAAATGACCCTTCAAATCCCAAATGTTTGGTTTCAAATTTCCAAGCCCTAGCTCTTCAATTTTAGGCTTAATTCCATGATTAATTAGGTGGAATTCACACAAGAATCGTGTATTGAGTTCAAAAATCTTACCTCCAAGTGATTCCCTTCAATTCCCTCTTCAAATCCTTCACAAAAGCTCCAAAAATTGCTCAACAATGGAGAAAATAGGCCAAAAGTCGCGGACAAGGGCTATAAAAACATTCTGCCCAGGCTTTAAAATGCTTCTTCGCGAACGCGGTTAAAGCCTCGCGTTCACGTAGCACAATCAAGCTTTGACCAAAAATCTTTCTTCGCGATCGCGTCTTCCCACTCGCGAATTGGATGCTTCCTCAGACTATCACTTCGCGATCGCGTAATCTCTCTCGCGAACGCGCTGAATAAAATACCCTGAAGCTCAGCTGCCAAATTACTCTACGCGAACGCGGGAACCTCATCGCGTTCGCGAAGCACTCAGGACCTCACCCTTCGCGAATGCGGGACCAATATCACGAACGCGAAGGCCAAATTCTCAGCCTCATCACGCATCCCATCGCGAATGCGGGAGACTTCTCGCGAACGCGAAGGCCAAACGTCTGCAACAAAAACAACAGAAAATCTGCAACTTTTCATAAAAAGAAATGGCCCGATTGACCACCCAAAACTCACCCGAGGCCCTCGGGACCTCAACCAAATATGCCAACATATCCCATAACATCATTCAAACTTGTTCCAACCTTCGTAACGCTCAAAACAACATTAAAACACCAAATTGCATCGAATTCAAGCCTAAGAATTCCAAAATCTTCCGAATTACGCTTTTGATCAAAAACCCAACCAAACCACGTCCGAATGACCTGAATTTTTGCACACACATCCCAAATGGCACAACAAAGCTGCTGCAACTCTCGAAATTTCATTCCAACCTCTATATCAAAATCTCACCTATCAACCGGAAAACGCCGAAATCTCAATTTCGCCAATTCAAGCCTAAACCTTCCACGGACTTCCAAAATGCATTTTGATCACGCTCCTAAGTCCCAAATCACCCAACAGAGCTAACCAAATCATAAAAATTCCGATCTGCGATCATATACAATCAAGTCAAATCTTGATCAAACCTTTCAAATTTAAAACTTGAAACTGAGAATTGTTCTTCCACATTCATTCTAGTTACCCTGAAAACCAAAACCAACGATTTACATAAGTCATAATACATCACACAGGGCGAGTCATTCCCGAGAACTGGCGATCAAAGTGCAAAAGCTCAAAACGACCGGTCGGGTCGTTACATCCTCCCCCACTTAAACACACGTTCGTCCTCGAACGTGACCAGAGTTGTTCCAGAAGCCAACCAATCGCTGAATAACCTTAACATGCGCATACCCGGGGGTGATCCCACGTCACCCTATCTCATATAGGTCTGATAACACAATGCAACTGAAATTTCACAATCCATCCTAGCCCATTAACTTCAGAATCACATTTCCACTTCTGAAATCATCTGCAAGATCAAAATCTCACACCCACACTCTGAATAAGCCCGAACTAGCTGTATTAACCAATACCTGCAACCTCAGGTGCAATCACATGATATACCACATACCTCAACCACTTGTAGCGATAACTTCTAATCACAACCGCTGCACACAACAACCGAATACCGGTAGAAAACCTCTAATCAACTAAAGTCTCATTCCAACACTTTCATATACTGCCAATGATAATTAAACCACACAGTAAGCCATAACCATTTCTCAGATCAACCATTCATGAAGCTGCTTCTCCTTTGACAAAGACCATAGCAAATTTCTGAGCCGAACCTTGATATTATCCTTCCAACATGCCGAAATCGAATCTGTTTGTATTCATTAGAGATCCCGAAGATCTCATCTAATCCAACACAACTACTCTGGTGACATTGACAGATCAACACAGACTAAAGCCATGACCTGTGCAATCCGTGCACCAATAAGCCACAATCCAAACATTACTCAAATCATGAAAATGGCTCAAATGAAAACGCTGTACCGCAAGCTCACTAGTACCACCACAACACAAGACTGAGAACCCGTCCATGAAACACATCAAGTCACTATGCTCAAAATCGACAACCATGTGCAATATGATGCCAAAGACCAAAGCAATCACCATAACCACCGCGAAGCAATTGACATACATTACACATACCTGAATGGACATAACTGATGCGCCATCCGCCAAGAAATATACAATACTCCTCCCGCTCGACTCCCACTATGAGACCCCAATAGAACCGCACTATATATGCCTATAACCAACAAATCATAACACCTTGAAACACAGAAAGGTGGCTCATAGACCTCCCCAGATTACCAATAAGCTCAATAACAATCGAATCAACATATCCCTCAACAATACAATTCGGGGTCAACAAAGCCGCCCCGATGCAAAACACGCATCCATATAAGTCTACTACTGAACCATACACCAACTCTATTCACTCACAACAGATAAATAACCCTGAAGGTTCACAATGATTGAATTATAGCACGTACTATCATCTGACTAACTTACCCACATCTTTACCGACCTCAACCACGAGCTAACCTGCTTATGAGAACTTCCAGTCTCCAAGTTCATAAAGCACATGAATTACCATATCTGATCCCAATTTCGCCGCTCGAATATACAATACACCTCTAATACTCAATCATCCCACGAGAGGTACACCTATAATTCTTCTGTGCCACCTAGAAAACTCGCACATCATCAGTCGATAAGACAAGATAGTGCCGCAATATCAATAAAGCATCCATAACTCAAAAACATCGCCCTTTCTGAAATGTATACCTTCATCAAGTCACACCAATCAGTAATACCTTTTCCTTAATCATCTGAAACTGCATGTGCTGCCTAAGAATCTTATGACCTTCCTTTCAGAACTGAACTGCAACCTTACACACGCAATTCTCAATCCTTCACAACATACCGCGTGTACCATACCATCCTAGGATAACACGAGAACTTTGTATCCCTTCCGAACCACAAGCAACTATGTACTCCACTAGACAAAACTTCCCATTGATCCCATCTAGAAGAAAAACACTATATATCCCATGCTCCCCATGCTCATAGAAAATATACATCTCTAACCGTGGCAGAAAGCCATCAAGAACTATCCGAATTTCATTTGCACAAACTAAACCGTCAGGACTGAATCCTTCTAACTCAACCAAGCTATGCAGGCCACCAAAACCCAAGAGCATTGTCGCTAAACACCTGTATAAACTCATTACCTCATAGGCATCCAAAGAACTAACCATATCCTTACCATACCGGTCCGAGCCACTACCAAGCTATCCCATCTATCCGAGTTCCCTTCTGACTTACCTTCAATTGATACTCCTTCTTGCTATAATATCACAATTCCTCAACCCAGGCTTACCACACGAGACCCAAGCATAAAGCCACACTAACTAAGACCCATAAACCGCTGAATACTCTCTTAAACATTCCCAAAAGTATCACATTCCAAAATACTTTACTCTGAAGAACTTCCTGCGAATCTAAATCTGTTACCTTTACCTTCCTGGTACTGATACATAGAATCCCACAATTAACATAAAAATACCACAAATCTTGACCTCTTCCAATGAAAACTCAGTTTCTAATCACATATACAACATTAAGATACCCAATTGTTACATGTAGGATCTTGAACACACTAGAACCATTCTTGAGAGTCATTCACTCTATTCAAACTGTAATTAGCCTGATCAAACGAACAGAACCACCCGTGCCTCATTAGCACTCTGACACCACGGAAGGTGACATCATTTCATTACAACCAAGCAATTTCCTGCTCTACGCACCGAGCATCTTTTACCCACAACGACTCAAGACATCTCGTGATTCTCATACACCCATGGAGCATCTTATAACCTTTGTTAAAAAATTTCCTTCACTCGAGCAATTCTCGACCTCATTCTCCGTAAGCCATAACTGACTCACCAACACGCCTCAAACTGGAACCAACATAGCACCTAACCGTGCAATCGCCTAACCAATAGCAGACTCCCCCACTTGGCTCGAAGACATAGATCAAGATACACCCAATAACTCATAACTCTTATACTCTATTGATGCCATAATACCATAGTGAGATTAAACTCAAATCCTTTATAAGCTCGTGAAACACTGACCATCTAGTACTTTAAATCTTATGCAAATCTCGCATTCATCCTTGCAACAGTTAAGCCCACTCTCTTAAGCGACCCAAATTTCGAATTTCAACACTTATATTATGCTTGTAAATGAGATCTTCTAACAGACACATAAGGATCATACAACCTTAGAACACTCCGCAGGAGATAACCCCACCTGCTTTGCCTCAAACTAACATTTCTGTATAGCTTCCACCGTCATACACATTACGCAGTCAATTAGTCTTATTGAGTCTGAACTCATACCGCAACATGAAATTTACTTCACTCCCACTAGGAAACATGAAAGGATTCTTCACACGCCCATAACTCGGGGCTATGCCTCGAATCAAGATGGAATTCAAGCACCTAATAGTTCTTCTTCCTCAAGTAGACCCTTCTCGTCGCTTCCAAATCATATGGATACATCTCGCAGTACTAACATACTCATCACATACTCATCCAGCCATCACTTCCACTAATAGGGACACTACCAAACACATAAGTTCAAAAACACTTGCTCACACAATCAGGACCTCGATGCTCAAGCTATAGGCAAAATCCGGCCTCAAGTCCTCCAGACTGGCCCAACATCAACTCACAGAGATCATATCTCGCCCCTCGATATGGGGATCACAAGCCATCGATGCACATCTGATACTGAGCGCTCATGCGCGCATACGAATGTGTGGAAGGAATTTCAAGAGTTACTTTTCAAGCTGAATCAAAGGACGCACGATAAGAATTCAAGAATGTGAAGTTTTCCTAAAGGTTCTGCAACCTCTCGAGGATAAATACAGACGTCTCCGTACCGATCCGCGAGACTCAACTAAACCTGCTCGTGACTCGTGAGACCTATGTAACCTAGGCTCTGATACCAACTTGTCACGACCCTAAACTGGACCAGGTCGTGATGGCGCCTCTCATGAAGACAAGGCCATCCGACACAATTCCCAAATTCAATTCAATAATTTTAATAAGTCAATTTAATGACTTTTCGATTAACCAGATGTTGCACAATGCAAGTTTAGATAAACACTGCGGAAGTAATACAGCCCGACATCGGGGTGTCACTAGTCATGAGCATCTAGCAAGGTCTGAATACAACAACAATAGTAAAATGTACTAAGTACAGAAATGAAAATGAGAGGAAGGAAGCAGTGCTGCGAACGTTGTGCAGCCACCTTGCTAACTCTGATGACTCCGCGTCTGAGCAACCAACACCTGCTACCGGGTTCCGAAATACCTGAATCTGCACACGAGGTGCAGGGAGTAATGTGTGTACTCCAACCCAGTAAGTAAAAAAGTTAAATAAAGACTGAGCAGTAGGAAACAATGAATCCACATTTATATTCAACTCAATGAGCACACGACTGCCAAATCAGAATACGAGTCAATCGCCTCTTTTAAAAATCCAGCTTTTGGTAAAAATCATTTAAAATGCCTTCCGACAGATTCAGTAGGGGTTTAATACCATTTTTAATAAAAGAGCTGAAAACCATAATCGGCCCCTCGGGCAAAACATAGTTCGTAAACAGCCCCTCGGGCAAATCAGGAGTCATAAACACCTCCTGACAAGAAAAATCTTAGTGGAAATAACAAAAGCCAAATCAGTGATAAAGTTCTGAACATTTCATAAACCCCCGCTTAAATGAAAGTTGTATAAAAACATTTATCTAACATTTTCGATAGAGGCTCAGTATAAAGATGAGTGGAAACAGTCATTTAATCAACATATTCGATAGAAACTCACTCTGCAGAGAAGTGAGAATCAATAAGTTCATAATCAGGCCCCTCAGGCAAACATCACTTATGTGCATGTATATATCTATCGCCCCTCGGGCTAGCCTCTCAATCACTCGTGACTCAACTCCTACCAATCAGCGCTCACACTCAGCACTCACGCTCAATAGGTACCATATAGTAACCGCTGCGGCGTGCAGCCTGATCCATATATCGCTGTGGTGTGCAGCCCGATCCATATATATAGTCGACTACACTCACTAGAGGTGTGCAGACTCCGGAGGGGCTCCTACAGCCCAAGCGCTATATCACTGCGGCGTGCAGCCCGATCCAACATATCGCTGCGGCGTGTAGCCCGATCCAAATACATATATATATAAATATATTGCTGCGGCGTGCGGCCCGATCCATATACATAGTCCTCATAACTAGGCACTCAGCCTCCCTCAGTCGTTAATCTCGCAATCAGAATCTCGGTCTATCTCAGTTCTCAACCTCATAATCAGACCCTCGGTCCATCAGTAAACAGGGAACTCAGCCCCAAACAGTTTTCACATTTTTAAGAAAGTAAAGTAATAAAACCAGTTTTAAACAATAAGAAGGTAAAACATGACTGAGGATATGCGTTCAAAACAATTATAGCGAGGAACAGTAGTGGAAGTGCCCGTAAGGGTCTCAACAAGTCGGCAGAAGGCCCCAAACATGGCATACAGCCCAAGATATAGCATCAATCTCTAGAACATGGAATAACATATGGTTTCAAATCAAATGCGCGACTTAACAATCATACGGGACGGACCAAGTCACAATCCCCAACGGTGCATGACTCCACGCTCGTCATCTAGCGTGTGCGTCACCTCAAAATAACACAATGATGTGTAATCCGGTCTTTCAAACCCTCAGGACAGTATTTACAATCATTACTTACCTCGATCCGGTCCAAACTCTAGCCCGCGGTGCCTCGCCCGCATGAATCGACCTCCGGATGCTCCAAATCTAGCCAAAATCAGTACATAATCATTAAAATATGCTAAGGGAACAAAGCCCACTCGAAAATATCCAATTTATATCAAAAGTCCCGAAATTTGCTCAAACCCGACCCCAGGGCCCACATCTCAGATTTCAAAAAATTTCACATCAAAGGATTCCTTATCTCCCCACGAGTTCATTCATATCAAGAACATCAAAATCCATTCACAAATGACCCTTCAAATCCCAAATGTTTGGTTTCAAATTTCCAAGCCCTAGCTCTTCAATTTTAGGCTCAATTCCATGATTAATTAGGTGGAATTCACACACGAATCGAGCATTGAGTTCAAAAATCTTACCTCCAAGTGATATCCTTCGATTCCCTCTTCAAATCCTTCACAAAAGCTCCAAAAATTGCTCAACAATGGAGAAAATAGGCCGAAAGTCGCGGACAAGGGCTATAAAAACATTCTGCCCAGGCTTTAAAACACTTCTTCGCGAACGCGGTCAAAGCCTCGCGTTCGCGAAGCACAATCCAGCTCTGACCAAAAATCCTTCTTCGCGATCGTGTCTTCCCACTCGCGAACGCGATGCTTCCTCTGACTACCACTTCGCGATCGCGTAATCTCTCTCGCGAACGCACTGAATAAAATACCCTGAAGATCAACTGCCAAATTACTCTACGCGAACGCGGGAACCTCATCGCGTTCGCGAATCACTCAGGACCTCACCCTTCGCGAACGCGGGACCAACATCGCGAACGCAAAGGCCAAATTCTCAGCCTCATCACGTATCCCTTCGCGAACGCGGGAGACTACTCGCGAATGCGAAGGCCAAACGTCTGCAAGAAAAACAACAGAAAATCTGCAACTTTTCAAAACAAGAAATGGCCCAATTGACCACCCGAAACTCACCCGAGGCCCTCGGGACCTCAACCAAACATGCCAACATATCCCATAATATCATTCAAACTTGTTCCAACCTTCGGAATGCTCAAAACAACATTAAACACCAAATTGCATCGAATTCAAGCCTAAGAATTCCAAAATCTTCCGAATTACGCTTTTGATCAAAAACCCAACCAAGCCACGTCCGAATGACTTGAATTTTTACACACACATCCCAAATGGCACAATGAAGCTGCTGCAACTCTCGTAATTTCATTCCGACCTCTATATCGAAATCTCACCTATCAACCGGAAAACGCCGAATTCTCAATTTCGCCAATTCAATCCTAAACCTTCCACGGACTTCCAAAATGCATTCCGATCATGCTCCTAAGTCCCAAATCATCCAACAAAGCTAACCAAATCATAAAACTTCCGATTCGAGATCATATACAATCAAGTCAAATCTTGGTCAAACCTTTCAAATTTAAAACTTCAAATTAAGAATTGTTCTTTCAAATTCATTCTGATTACCCTGAAAACCAAAACCAATGATTTACATAAGTCATAATACATCACACAGGCCGATTCATGCCCGAGAACTGGCGATCAAAGTGCAAAAGCTCAAAACGACCAGTCGGGTCGTTACAGTATGGGAATGATTTAGAAAAATCCGAAGGTAGTCTGGCAAGAGCCCGGGAACAGTTGGTGAAGAACGTAGAAGGACGGGCAGAGTTTGTTCTGCAATTAAAAGGAAAATATGATAGAGAGGTCGCAAATCTAAAGAAGAAGCTAACTACCCTTGAGAATGAAATGGCTAAATAAGCAAAGAACTTCAAGGCAGAGAGGGAACATTGTTATGCATTAATGGACCGAATGGAAGAGGACATGCAACAATTGCAGGAGCAAAGCCATAATGATGCCCAAGTTCTAGAAGCTAGATCTCAACAAATTGGGCACCTGCTCCAAGAGAAAGGCGTCATTAGAGAGAGGATTAGGGGAATTACTGACTATATCGTCATGAAATGTCATGAGTGTGAGGATATGACTAGATCCACTTTCTTCGCCGCAGTGATGACTTTTGTTCGCCAGATAATGGACGACCTGGATCTTCTCCAAGGAGATCTTGCACATAGGCCCGCGGTGAGACCGATTGATGTCCCGCAGGCCCCTGGAGTAGTTTTGGAAGCACTTATGTATTCCGTATTTTTCTTTTCGAGTATGTATTTCAGTTTCCTTTTCGAGTCTGTTTTGAGTCTGTTTTAGTTTTCCAGTTCTTAAGTATGTATGATGGAGTCTTTGTAATAGAGAAAAATTAGAAGTTTTTACTTTAATGAAAATTTTAAAAACCCAAAAAATTGTTTATTTCTTTCGCATGTATCCCTTGAACTACGTGATGATCTGATTCACGTGGCGTCATGATACGTAGGCAATCCTCATCGAATCCGGTCATAGCTATAAATAACTCGAATAAGAGAGAGAATGGTGAAAAGAGGGCATAAGAAAAGAGAGAAAACAATACAAAAGAGAGAGAGAGAGAGCGCAAAGAAAAGAGAGGAAATAATGAAAAGCATAAAGAAAAGACCAGATTCAAAGATCCGCGAAGGTAAATAAAGCCGGGATGAGACATGAACCGTTGCAAAGCATGTAGAAAAGCGTTAACTGTCTAGGTGCATTGCATTCTCCAACGTGCGATTCCCTATGTGTTAATTGTCTCAAACTAACCGGTTTGTGTATGTTGTTGAGACCAGGTTCTGCGAAACCAGAAACTCTAGATAAGGAATTCTGTTAACCCGGGAGAAGGTGTTAGGCATTCCCGGGTTCTGTGGTTCTAGCACGATCGCTTAAACTGTTAAAGTTGGCCTATTATCCGATTTACTACATGTTTTAACCTATTGTGCATTTTAGCTTCTATAACCGCTTTGAATTATTTTAGGAAGATTCAATGCTATTTAAAATGCGTCATAAAGCACGCTACATGAAATGCACCCGTGGTTTGCAACACACGTTATTTAACATTGTTGAAGATTGAAATTTGGTCACATGAATTGTACACCCGGATTTTTATAATTAAAAAAAATTAGAACTACGTCACGGGAACCGTACCCGTAGCTATGATGAATTATTTAAAGAACGCGCCTAAAGCAACTACGAAGGTTCAATTTTAAAAGCAACATTTGTGAGGGCCATGGATAATTTAATTGATTGCACGCCTCTAGCCTTTTCTAAAAAGGGTTAACTCTTGATCTCATTTTATGAGGGCCATGAGTTAAGGGGTTTTGTTTGGCATGGCACGCCTCAACTGATTTTAACAAAGGGAGTTTATCTAAATAAGTCTAAGGATCCTAATTGAAGTTTAAACCAAAATTATCTTAACTTAAGGTTAGGCCATTTTTGAATTATCTTCGACAGTTGTTTTGGGCAAGCGATGGCTCATTGAACAAATCAACTTCGAAAGCTGTAATTGGGCTCACGATTTGGCCCAGAAGTCAAAAGGCTTCAGGATATCATGCTGAATCTGAATCAAGCACCCCACATTGGGCTTAAATTTAGGCGGGCCCAGTTGTTATGTGTTTTCTATCTGGGCCTATCTACCTTTGCATTTAACTAAATCTGCCAATTTGTATTCAAAGCATTTCGATTTATCACTTAAGTAAAGAATTCAGGATATTAAAGATCAAAACACATTTCTAATCTCGAAAGTTAATCACATGATTTACAAAATAAAAGAAGCATACATTTGTATCATGAAAAAGAGAAGCCTGGATTTTGGGCTTAGGTCCCTAGCCCAATGGCCTATGTCCAGATTCCTTTCGTGGGTCAATATTCAATTGGGCCTCAAGTTCAGCCCCACTTGATCCAAGGATAGCCCTTTTTTATGCTTACGGATTGGGGCTCTCAACCCCAGCCCATTGTACCACCACAATTATGAATACTCTTATCGATAACTCATACAAAATGAAAGTCTTACTCATTACAGCACTTCATACAGAATCAAATTTTCTAAGAAAAATCTATAAATATTACATGATATCCTATTAAGTATATAGAATACTACTCTAACCGCTAATCTGCTATAACTCTCGTATCATTGATGAACCAGTGGACACCTGCCTCTTTTGGACATTGTTTATCCATCAAAGTTGGGCCTCTCACATAAACAAACTAGATTTTAGCTGGTTTAAACAGTAAAATTTTTAGATTCTTAGCCTTGGAACCTACTTATTTGGTCAACTAGTGACTCAAATCTATAGGTATTGGCTAGTAGTTTGCAAATAAAGCCCAAATGACCTCAAAACAAACATCAATCAGAAAGAGAATAAAAGCAGAAATGATTCAAACACAGCTGCTACCAACAACAAACTTTCAATTCTTAGCCCTTTAACCTGCTGATTTGGCCAACTGGTGGCCAAACTCACAGATTACAGCTCATAGTTAGCAAACCAAACTCAGATGACATCATGTAAACAGCAAGTTATGCATTTAAATAGAAGAAAAAAGGGGAAGACATGACTCTAATGAATAAGAATCCAGAATCAGCATTATCCAAACAGAGTATTTAGTTAGAGAGCATCTTCAAAAAAGGTTATTTTTTAGAATGAGGACTGCTAAACATCCATGTGTTAACTCAACTTATTCATGCCAAATTACATCAAGTTTTAAGCTCACATAATAACAAATAGCTGGGATACACATCAATACAGTCAAAAACTAACATGAAAAGAACAACCTTTCATCACAGGTAACTTGCAGCTTTTGATCCCATATCAGTTTAACAAACTCATTAGATGAAGAAAGGTTGAGTTCTATACCTTGAACAAACAACAACAGGAACCAGCAACTAAAAGGTGTAAAAGTTGGCTGAAACTTCAAACGAAAATAGAGCAGCAACAGGATAGAAACAACAGCAGCCAAAACCCCAGAGTTTCAAGCCCAAGACCAGCAACTTGAAACCAGAAATACCCAGCTAAATAACCCAAGAAAACTCTTTATTTCAAACCATTTTTATCTTGCAAACAAGAAGGAGATGTTTTTTGGAAATTTTCTAAGGTTTTCTGAAATCTAGAAAGAGAACTTTTATGCAGAGAATATTGCTAATGATTGCTAAAGATTGTGTGTCTGTGAGTGAGGGAATGTTTCCCTTTTATAGAGTGCACAAAAAGCATCCAAAGAAAAGAATATTCTGACCTAATTCCTTATACTGCAGAATAGTACTACATCATTTCTTGACAGCTGTGTGTCCTTTTTCCTTATTCAAAATCAACATTTGCTAAGGATAGGGACAGCTGTCCTATGTTCTAGAACTTCCTGATTTTTACCTAATGTGAAACTCCAATTTAACCCTTTAAATTCCTGCCTATTTCATTTTTACCTAAACTCTTTTGGTTCAATTGAGTCCCTAAAGTTTCTATTAATTTTCAAAATATGGCAAACGAAGACAAAGCAAAAGAATCAGAGATTTGAATCAAAATGTCTAAGAACACAAGTGGCTGCAATCAATCAAAAAACATTTAACTAATTAAACCTAGACAATGCTGAATTCAAACACCTAATGCATCTATAGTTAAGCAGAAACAGAAACTAAAAAAACCTTAAATCAATTTTGAGACTAACATGGAAGAAAAGGGAAACCTAATTAATCTAACTCATGCAATTGAATACTGAAATTCAGACATGCTTCAATTAATTTACTTGAACAAGAACGAATAATCAACTAAGCAAGTTGTTAATAATGAAAAAGAAAAATCTAAAATTAAAAACCCTGAATCATGCGGCTAAGGAAACAATTAACAATTAATTAAAAAAACAGAGAAAGAAATTACCTAGAACTGGACTTTACTATGAACTCGGCCGAACTCCTCAAAGCAAAAATGAACTTTAACTACCATTAATCGACTGTTCTTAACAAGAACAATTGACTAATGGAGGTTTTGGGCTCATTTGACCAAATACTGACCAAGAAAAGAGGAAAGAAAAATTTAGGGTTTTGGTCTTAGATCCGAAATTAGGGCGATTCTGGGCTTGTTTGAAAGGATTGGTTTGGGGATTTGAGAAGGGGAAGGGGTGAGGAACATCTGGTGTGAATTTGGTGGTGTTTGGAGCAGTTAGGGTTTTGACCCTAAATTTCGATCTAAGATTCGAGAATTTCGGCCGGGATTTGAAAGAAATGGATTGGGAAATTGGAATGAGGAGGGGATGGGGATTTAAGGGTGTAAATTTGGGGGAGGTTGGTGGTGGTCCGACGCCGTGAGGAGATTTTCGGCCGGCGGACAATGGCGGAAGAGGGCGGAGCCGGCGAGGCATTTTAAGGCGGCTAGGGTTTCTTAACGGAGGGTGTGAGAGAGACGGAATGGTTTGGTGTTAGGGGTTAGGGGGGTGGGTTCCGACACTTTTATATTAAAACCAAATAAGGTTCCCAGCCGTTGGATCCAAAGTGATCAACGGCTGAGATCAGGGCTTAGTAGATATGGTGTCGTTTGGGGTGAGGGGTTGGACCGGGTATATGGAGGGTTTGGGCCTGGGTTGGTTAAGAAGGGATTTAGGCTGGGGTTTGGATTGGTTTGGGTATGGGGCAGCCCAATTAAAAGACTCCTTTTTTATTCCTTTTTCTTTTCTTTTCTTCTTTTCCTTTTTTTTAATTAAAAGTCCTAAAATTAAAATCCTAAATTAGCTAAATTGTAAAATTAAACCAATTACCTAATTACAAAAGTTATAAAAGTTACTTAATTCTAAATTAGAAGAGAAAAATCAATAACCTAAAAAATTAAAAGGTAAAAAATGTAAAATGAGCTATTTTTGTGATTTTTAATTTTTATAAAACAAATAATTACTGATTAATCCTAAAAATGCAAAAATAAAGCCTAAATGCAATGCATGGTATTTTTGGTATTTTTCATGATTTAAATAAAAATTAAACATGCACAAAAATGCAAACAATTAATAAAAATTCCTAAAAATTCTTAAAAATGGCAAATAAACAAGAAAAAATCTATTTCCTTGGTATTTTATAGGTGTATTTCGTATAGGGCAAAAATCACATGCTCACAATTGCCCGTCTTTGCTCGGAAACACGCCGAGTTTTCGGGGAAAGATAAAATGAGCAATTATGTGGGATTTTTGCCCGTTTGAAACTCCATGAGAAGCATCTTTTGAAAGAGTCTGACCGAACCTTACTTCAGAGGTTGCCTACATATCCTTGGCTATAAAGGAATCAGGTCAGTGTAGTTCTGGAAGTTTTGGTAGCTGGGACTACCGGGAAACTGTGGTTTCACTGCTGTTGCTGTTGTTTTCTGCTTGCTGAACTCCGTATTACACCGAAATGAAAGATGAAAAGCTAAACTAGCTAAGCCTATCAACTACAAGTTACAAGATTCCTATCTATAAACCTTCAACAGTTTGATCTTGAGTCTTGGATGGCTCTTCCTATAGACTCTGATCTGAATCTTGATGCTTGTTAGTTGCAACCATTGGTCCATTCTTCTTCAACCTTTCGGATCAAGACGGGACATGCAAAGCTTGTGACTTCAATCATAGCTCGAGCAGTCCACATCTTTTCTCTGCTTCTGCACTCTGAGTTCAACTTCTTTTCTTGCTCTTCCTTTCTTTTATTAGGGTTGAGACTCCTTCTTTTGGTCATCTCAGACCTCGTGCCTCATGGTGAAACCTTGTTCAGGCACCAAAGCAAACCTGTTCAGGCACCAAAGCAAACAAACGAACGAAATTTTCTGCCCCAGTTTTCACTAGGAAAATTTCATGAGTTATTGTAACAAAATCTAAACTATTTCTTTGTTGAAAACAATTAAAATCGGGATTGTGTATCCCTGGAAAAAAGAGATTAGGGAGTGGAGACCCTATGCCTAAATAAAATCAACTAGGGAGTGGAGACCCTATGTTGGAAAAGCGACTAGGGAGTGGAGACCCTATGACTAAATAAAATCAACTAGGGAGTGGAGACCCTATGTCGGAAAAATGACTAGGGAGTGGAGACCCTATGTCTAAAATAAAATCAACTAGGGAGTGGAGACCCTATGTTGGAAAAGCGACTAGGGAGTGGAGACCCTATGTCTAAAATAAAATCAACTAGGGAAGGCAGACCCTATGTTGGAGAAACGACTAGGGAGTGGAGACCCTATGTCAAAAATAACTTCAACTAGGGAGTGGAGACCCTATGTTGGAAAAGCGACTAGGGAGTGGAGACCCTATGTCTAGAATAAATCAACTAGGGAGTGGAGACCCTATGTTGGAAAAGCGACTAGGGAGTGGAGACCCTATGTCTAAAATAACTTTAACTAGGGAGTGAAGAGCCTATGTTGGAATAGCGACTAGGGAGTAAGGACCCTATGTCTAAAATAACTTCAACTAGGGAGTGGAGACCCTATGTTGGAAAAGCGACTAGGGAGTGGAGACCCTATGTCCAAAAGGAACTCAACTAGGGAGTGGAGACCCTATGTTAGAAAAGAGACTAGGGAGTGGAGACCCTATGTCTAAAATAAATCAACTAGGGTGTGGAGACCCTATGTTGGAAAAGCAACTAGGGAGTGGAGACCTTATGTCTAAAATAACTCAACTAGGGAGTGGAGACCCTATATTGGAAAAGCGACTAGGGAGTGGAGACCCTATGTCTAAAATAACTTCAACTAGGGAGTGGAGACCCTATGTTGGAAAAGCGACTAGGGAGTGGAGACCCTATGTCTAAAATAAATCAACTAGGGAGTGGAGACCTTATGTTGGAAATGCGACTAGGGAGTGGAGACCCTATGTCTAAAACAAAAAGGTAGCTAGAGATTGGGGACCCTAGGCTTTCGTGATTTTGAATTTTTCTGCTCTTTTCTATTTATTTATTTATTTATTTATGGAATGAATGAATGCGGGAAAGAATTTTGGAAGGGACTTCCCTTTTTTGGATTGCTGCTGCAAAGCTGTTTCTAGCCCTTGTGCAGTTTCTTTTTTGGTGGCACCTGCTTCTTGCAAGGTTGCTTTTAATTACAGCTGTTTCCTGTTTTCAAACAAAGAACAATTGTTAGTTTGAAACGGTGGTTGGTTTTGTGGCCTTGATTGTTTTGATCTTGTCGCAACTCTTTTGATGAAATCCTTTACTGCTCGCTGCCTTTCTGGAGACCGATCTCTCTTTTAGAACCAGGGATTTTGACTTTCCAAACTTTCATACGATGGTTTGCCCGTGTGGGGCTTTGGCCCTTTCCTCTTATTTTGCCTTTATGGGCACTTGACTTTGGATTTCTTTCCTTTTCCAGAATTTTAACTTTGAAGAATCAGCCATCATGGCCAGTCGAGATCGACTCGATGCACCTGCTGAGGCTGGGTGCTTTGCCTTGAATTTGGCTTTTGTTAAGCAGAACCCTGTAAAACCAATCTTGCCACATTTTCTTTGTATTAGTTTCGGAGAAGAATTAAACCGAAAGGGGTTCAAAGAAAAGTAAACAAAAGATAGGATAATGAATTTAACAAGAAGGTCCCTTTCGGGGGAAGAAAGAAGGACTTATCTGGAGTGTATGCAGACTTCAATAGACATGACATGCTTCTTGGACTGGACACCCGATCTGCGCAACTATCCAATCTCTCATAAACCCATCATAACTCGTGTTTTAAGACCGAGAAACCTTTCCAGGACTCTTTCAGTGCGAATGGTTGTAAGGTATTCCTTCTTTTCGATCAATGGCACCCTTTGCGGGTTTTCGCCAATTGACCTCTCTCATTTCTCTTCTCACCGTCGCCTTATAGTGCTCTTTGCGAGTTTTCACTAACAAGACTCTCTCGTGTTCAGTTTCTCTGCTCACCATCACCTTACAGTGCCCGTGTGGGTTTTCACCATTAAGACTCTCTCATGTTATTTCTCTCATCTTGTTGCATCAGATCCAAATTACCACATTCTCGGATCCTTGAACATTCTCACTGATTGATTAGAAGGACCATAACAGGATTTGGGGTAAAAAGAATTTGGATTGAATTACAACTTTGGTACCATTCAGGCGGGATCATCGCCGAACCATTATAACATCTGCCTCAGTTTCACTTTTGGGGAAATTTGGATTTTTGTTTTGGTGTGACTGAACCCTAGAGAGAGGCTGCCTATTTATCCTATCGGAATCAAGTCGACCGTAGTTCAGGGAACTTTGTTTTTTGATTTTGTTTTTTTTCTTATTTTTGATTTTGATTTTTTTTGATTTTTTTTACAAACGTTTCCGGGTTCCAAAGAGGGTAATCAAATAAAGGTAGCCGGCTCAAAGGGTTAGCAAAGGGTTGAAGTGTTTGGGGTAGCGAGAATGAAAGCATTCCTCATCCCAATCGGGTAATATCGATGTTGCAGAAGGATTAAACGTAGTACCTTTTGACTGCATCTGCATTTACAGCTGTTTCTGGATCATTTCCTTCAATGTCTCCTAAGTACAACGCCCCTTTTGGCAACAATTTTCGTATATTGTATGAGCCTTTCCAGTTTGGAGCGAACTTTCCTTTTGCTTCCTAGTGGTGAGGGAGAATACGTCTCAAAATGAGTTGCCCCACTTCAAAGTTCCTGGGCCGCACATTCTTGTTGTAGGCACGACTATTCTTTGTTGATACAATTGCTCGTGGCAGACTGCGGCCATTCGCTTTTCATCAATCAGGGTTAACTGTTCTAGGTGAGTTTTGACCCACTCACTATCCTCAATCTCAGCTGCAACGATGATTCGGAGAGATGGGATTTCAACTTCTGAGGGTATTACGGCTTCAGTTCTGTAAACCAATAGATAGGGTGTTGCTCCAATCGATGTGCGCACGGTTGTGCGATATCCCAATAATGCAAACGGCAACTTCCCATGCCATTGTCTAGAACTCTGGATCATCTTTCTAAGAATCTTTTTGATGTTCTTGTTTGCTGCTTCAACGGCACCGTTAGCTTTGGGCCGATAAGGGGTAGAATTCCGATGCGTGATCTTAAATTATTCGCATATCTCCCTCATCAAGTGACTATTCAAGTTCGCAGCATTGTTCGTAATGATGGTTGTAGGGATACCAAAACGGTAAATGATGTTGGAGTGCATGAAGTCTACCACTGCTTTCTTAGTGACAGCTTTGAGAGTGACTGCTTCAACCCATTTTGTGAAGTAATCGATGGCAACCAATATGAATCTATGCCCATTTGAAGCTTTTGGCTCGATTGGCCCAATGACATCCATACCCCAAGCGACGAACGGCCATGGTGTCGACATAGGATGCAGTTCTGAAGGTGGTGCATGAATCAGGTGACCGTGTACCTGACACTGATGACATTTTCGGACGAAGCTGAAGCAATCCTTTTCCATGGTAATCCTGTAATACCCTGCTCGGAGGATTTTCTTTGCAAGGACGTATCCATTCATATGAGGTCCGCATACTCCTGCGTGTACTTCATTCATGATTCTTCCGGCCTCTTGGGCATCCACACATCTCAAAGGATTCAAATCTGGAGTCCTTTTGTACAAAACTTCTCCTCTCAAGAAAAAACCACCGGCGAGCCTTCTAATGGTTCTCTTTTGATCTCCACTGGCCTGCTCGGGATACTCCTTTGTTTTCAAAAACCTCTTGATATCATGGTACCAAGGCTGAACATTCGGCTCCACCTCAATCGTATTGCAATAGCCATGCCTTTCTCGGATTTGGATTTCCAATGGGTCAATGTGGACATTGCGTGGATTTGACAACATCGAGGCCAAAGTAGCGAGTGCATCGGCTAGCTCATTGTGAAACCGAGGGACGTACCTGAACTCGACGGATTTGAACCGTTTTCTAAGATCTTCCACATGTTGTCTGTATGGTATAAGTTTGACATCCCGAGTTTCCCATTCTCCCTCAGTAGTGTTGTTTGAGCAGAAAAACCGAAGTCGGGCTGTGGCTGGATAGTGCTGACTGGTGGATGAAATCAAGATTGCCCCAATCCCGACACCTTTTGCGTTCACTGCTCCATCGAAGAACATTTTCCAAGAATTGGCGTCCTCTGAAATTACCTCAACTGAAATCACTTCCTCGTCCGAAAAGTAAGTACATAAAGGCTGATATTCATCATCAACAGGGTTTTCAGCTAGGTGATCCGCTAGAGCTTGAGCTGTCATTGCAGTGCGAGTGACATAGACTATGTCGAACTCGGTGAGCAGGATTTGCCATTTTGCCAACCTCCCTGTGGGCATCGGCTTCTGGAATATATACTTTAACGGATCCAATTTGGTGATGAGGTAAGTGGTGTAGGCCAACAAGTAATGCCTAAGCTTCTGAGCGACCCAAGTTAGGGCGCAGCAAGTCCTTTCTAACAGAGTGTATTTGGCTTCGTAGCTAGTGAACTTCTTGCTCAAATAGTAGATTTCCTGCTCTTTCTTCACAGTTACATCATGTTTCCCGAGGACACAGCCGAAGGAATTCTCCAAAACTGTCAAATACAAAAACAATGGCCTCCCAGGTTCGGGTGGGACTAAGACTGGCGGATTCAATAGATATTCTTTGATTTTGTCGAAGGCTTCTTGACACTCATCTGTCCATTTAATCGCTGCGTCTTTTTTCAACAGCTTGAATATGGCCTCACATGTAGAAGTCAACTGGGCAATGAACCGGCTGATGTAATTAAACCTTCCCAACAAGCTCATGACCTCTTTCTTGGTCCTCGGAGGAGGTAAATCCCGAATAAATTTTATCTTCATTAGATCTAACTCAATGCCCCTTCGACTGACTATAAATCCCAAAAGTTTTCCTGACGGAACTCCAAATGCACATTTAGCCGGGTTTAGTTTCAAGACATACTTGCGCAGACGCTCAAAGAACTTTCTCAGGTCCCGAACATGGTCATCCTGCGTCTTGGACTTAATGATCACATCGTCCACATACACCTCGATTTCTTGGTGCATCATGTCATGAAAGATGGTAGTCATAGCTCTCATGTAGGTTGCCCCAGCGTTCTTCTAACCAAAAGGCATGACCCTGTAACAATAGGTGCCCTAGGGTGTGGTGAAGTTTGTCTTTTCCACATCTTCTTCATCCATCAAGACCTGATGATATCCAGCATAACAATCCACGAAAGACTATATCTCATGTTTGGTAGAGTTGTCAATGAGGATGTGGATGTTTGGCAAAGGGAAATTGTCCTTGGGACTTGCTTTGTTCAGATCCCGATAGTCAACACACAGGAGTTTTACCGTCTTTCTTTGGCACTGGGACCACATTAGCCAACCACGTGGTGTATCGTACCGCTCGGATCACTCCCGCTTTTAATTGTTTGGTGACCTCTTCTTTGATCTTGTCACTAATGTCAGTTTCGAACTTTCTTTGTTTTTGCTGGACAGGGGGACAATCGGGGTAAGTTGGCAATTTGTGCACTACTAGATCAACACTTAACCATAGCATATCATCATAGTACCAAGCAAACACATCTTTGAATTCAAATAAAAGTTGGATCAGTGCATGCCTAGTTCTTTCATCTGTGTGAATGCTTATCATGGTTTCTTGGACCTCTTCTGAACTACCCATATTAACACGACTCTGTTTCATTTAGATTTGGCTTAGGCTTATTCTCAAATTGTTCCAATTCTCGGTTTATTTTCCTAAAAGCCTCATCTTCATCGTATTCGGGTTCTTGATTAATTATTTCGCAATTACACAACGTGTTTGGATCTGGGCATGAAGTCCGCAAGCATGTCATGTTATTTAAAGCTGCAATATTAGAACCGAAAGAAGAAAATAAGAAAAATTAATAAAAATCAGAAAGAGTAAAGAAAGAGATTCATGAACGATAAAATATTGATTTCATTTCATTGAATTTTTGAAGATAGCAGGGTTTACATTGGAATTTTAAAGACAATAAACTAAAAGAAACATCCGAGTTACACCTTGGAATAACTCGTGATGTAGAAAAGGTGGCAAGACTGGACTACCGGGATTCCCGCCTGACTGGGAACGGAGTAGCCTTCCAGTTTTGCAACTTGGCATTGGGCCCCATGTATTGCACCTCAGCAGTGCTCGAGCCTTCTCCCGGCTGGACCATGTGAGTTTCATACAACATATGCCTCATGGCCCCACAGATTTCTTCAATTTCTTCGGCCTTAAAGGCCTCATCTTCCTCTTCTGTGTACTTGGGCTTGACGAATGTTTTGAAAAGATGCAGGATGGGCTGAGGCAGGACCCAACCATTGTTCTTTCACTCATTTGCCCATGTTACATCAGCTGGTCTGGCTTGAAAACCCACACCAAAGAACTTCTCGCTAGCAGCCAGCGTGATAGGTTCTGTTATACCTTGCAAGGATGTCCCGAGCCCCTTCCCGGGCTTATAACCATGCCTGATCATTTCATTAGCAACCATAATTGGCGCATTTGAGAGAAAGGGTTGGGTACACGGGCTTCCTTCTTCACATTGATCTGCGACCACAACCTCGAAAGCTTGATAGACTATATGCTTGCTACCTTCCCTAGCTTCAAGACACGGGACTGACGGGTCCCTATAAATTGATTGCTCATCCTCTCCGTGCACCACGATCTCCTGATCTTCATATTCAAATTTCACCATTTGGTGGAGAGTGGAAGGTACGGCCCCTGCCGCGTGAATCCAAGGCCTTCCCAAGAGGAAATTATAGTATCCACGCCGAGGACCTGAAATGTCACCTCGAAATCCATAGGACCGATAGTCAGAATCAAATCGATCTCGCCTATGGTGTCTCTCTTGATGCCATCAAAGGCACGCACACAGACATTGTAAGGCCTGATTCTCTAAGTCCCAATCTCAATTATTTGCAATGTTGAGAGAGGGCAGATATCAACTCCAGATCTGCCATCCAGCATGACTCTTTTCACATAGTACCCCTCACATTTAACTGTCAAATGAAGGGCTTTGTTGTGGGCAGCCCCTTCCGGGGGCAAATCGTTCTTGCCAAATGAAATTTGGTTGACTGCGAAGAATCTTTCTGCCATCCTTTCCAGTTGTTCAACAGTGGTTTCAATCGGAACATAAGCTTCATTGAGGGTCTTTATAAACATTTTCTAATGCTCGATTGAGCTCACCAGTAGAGACAGGAGTGAGACCTGTGAAGGAGACTTTCGGAGTTGGTCTATTACCTCGTAGTCCGTAGTTTTCATTTTCCGGAAGAATTCTTTGGCCTCCTCAGCGCTGACGGGCTTCTTGATTAGGAAACGCTTCTTTTTGGCTTTGTTCAAATCCTCCGAGTTAAGGTATTTCTCGGCCGGGTTAGTTTCATTTGCTTCCCCTAGGACCTCTTTTCCCTTGTATGTCACTACCGCTTTGTTATAATTCCATGGGACTGCAGTGGAGTCTGTCATGGGCTTCTATGGTGCGCGGCTAGTAACCACGGGCTCATTCAGCCTTGGTGAAATTACTGGCCCCCGTACCACATAGGCCCTTTTAGGCACGTACATCTTAGGTCCCTTGTTCAACTCGAACCTTTTTGGAGGGCTCAATGTCATTTGTTCTTTCTTGTGACCCCGAGGAACATAAAGAATGGCATCTTTAGGGGGTACTGCCCCTGTTTTTGTTTCCATTGTCTTTTGTGCACTTTGAGGGGTGGATTTACTCTTGTTTCCCCTTTGTATTGCTTTGCAGTAGCCCTTGGCTTCTTTTTGACATCAGCGATGGCAATGATGGCTTTCAAGGTGGGATCAAACTCCTTATCTTTGCAAATCATTCCAATAACCGGCCCGTTATTATGAGTCGGTAATGGGTTATTGGTCACATTAGGAATCTCTTCATCTTTCAGCACTATGCGTTTTTGCTCTATTAGTTTTTCAACTTCCCTTTTAGAGTCCAACAGTCTTCAGTGTCATACCCCTCCGCTCCTGAGTGGTAAGCACATCGAACACCATGTCGGTAGGAGGGCAATTCCGGGTTTTGCTGGTTTGGGGTACGGGTTGCAAAAACCCCAATTGGACCAGTTTAGGGAAAAGGCTAGAGTAGGATTCACCAATAGGCGTGAAGTTTGCTCTTCTGGGTGGCTCTCGAGCACGAGCATTGTATGGTAAATTATTTTGTGGAGGTCGGGGTTTATACGGAGCTTGGTGAGGAGGGTTATTTCTAGGAAGCGGAGCTCGGTTTTGGTTAAACTGTTGTTGTGGCCGAGCGTATGGCTGGGCGTTCATCACTGCGTAAGGCTGGGGAGCCATAACATAAGCCACATCCCGGTGAGGATAATAATGTTGTGGGGTTCTTAGAGGGAAGTAACCTCTGGGTGGACGGGGGTTTCTCAGACCTGAAGCCGCCATCGCCACTTCTTCCTTCTTCTTTCTGTTTGCTACACCTCCGGACCCGCTTTGAATTGCTTGAGACGTAGCTCTTATTGCAGAT
Source organism: Nicotiana attenuata (assembly GCF_001879085.1). Classification (NCBI taxonomy): domain Eukaryota; kingdom Viridiplantae; phylum Streptophyta; class Magnoliopsida; order Solanales; family Solanaceae; genus Nicotiana; species Nicotiana attenuata. The sequence continues at coordinate 1,724,273 of NW_017670245.1, forward strand.
TGGCTCAATATGTGCCCTGTTTTCAGACCATTCTCGACCATCTCACCAATCTTGATGGCCTCAGCAAACGGTTTCCCCATTGCAGATACCATATTCTGAAAGTAGTCAGCCTCTTAGGCTTGTAGAAAAACACTAACCATTTCAGTCTCATCCATCGGGGGCTTCACCCTGGCCTCTTGTTCGCGCCGTTTAACAGCATATTCTCGGATACTTTCTGATGACTTCTTTCTGAGATTTGACAGGAAATTCATGTCGGGATCTATGTCTATGTTGTACTGAAACTGCCTGACAAAATCTCGGGCCAAATCATCCCAAATGTGCCAACGAGATATGTCATGATCTATGTACCACTCGGATGCAATGCCCACTAGACTTTCTCCAAAATAAGCCATGAGAAGCTCCTCTTTCCCACCTGCCCCTCTCAGCTGATTGCAGTACCTCTTGAGGTGGGCTATGGGGTCCCCGTGCCCATCGTACTTCTCGAACTTGGGAGTTTTAAAACCCAGGGGTAGGTGAACATGTGGGAACATACACAAATCAGCATAGGATACGCTCTTTTGACCACTTAAGCCTTGTATATTCTTGAGGCTCTATTCCATGCTCCTCATCTTCCGAGTGATTTCTTCTTGCTCGGGGTTTTTGTAGTTTTCTCTTGTCCCGCGGTAAAATCATACCGGGGTTGTTGAGGGTAGGAATTGGTAGTGAAATGGGTCATTTCTGGTGGAAAGGATGGTACTTGAAAAGTAAAAGATGATGGATCAAAGTTTGGCCTGGGCAAAGTGGGTTGTGCTGTTGCCGAGGAGGGTGGCGCAGTGAATATGTTGGAGGCCACACCAAAATTAATGCCTGGGGGAGAACCTCAGAAGGCGTTCCGGTAAAGTGGGTTGAGATGGTGGATTATCCAAGCGGAGTGTTTGGGTAATTTATTGGGACGTTGGAAGTTCCACTTGCCCTGGGAAGTAGCTCAGGGAAACTGGGTATCGCACTCGGTGGCTCTCTACCATTGGACCAGGTGTCCCACATTTCCAAAATGCGGAGACACAGTACCCTATTTTCCTCAGTAGCCGCTGACTCTTATGTTGGGATGGTCGAGATCGGGCTATCCTCTGGGATAGGAACTGTTGGCATATGACTCTCTGACGACATTTCAACGCTTCCCTTTGATCTTGTAATGTAAAGATGTGAAGCCAGATTACCACAAAACCAACCACCTTAATATAGAACCTACACAACAAACCGGTTAGTTTGAGACAATTAACATATAGGGAATCGCACATTGGGGGGTGTGATGCACCTATACAGTTAAATGTGTTTCTACATGTTTTGCAACGGTTGCGTGTTTCATCCCAGCTTTTGTTTATCTCCCCAATCTCTCCTTTCGTTTGTTGTTTTTCACCTTTTGCTCTCTTTTGTACTTTGTCAAGGTTTTTCCCTCTTATTCTTGTTTTTCTCTCTTTTTTCTTGTTTTTCTCTTTTTTTCTTTTTCTTTTTTTTTTCTTGTTTTCTCTCTATTTTTTTTATTCGAATTATTTAAAATCATGACCGGATCCGATTAGGATTGCCTACGTATCACGACGCCACGTGAATCAGATCATCACGTAGTTCAAGGAATAAATGTGAAAAATAAAGAAATAATTTTTTTGGGGTTTTCCAAATTTCATTAATAAAAACTTCTAACTTCCTCTGTTACAAAAGACTCCATCATACTTTTCTAGGAATTTAAAAACTAAAAACAGACTCAAAATAGACTTTAGAACTAGAAATTGAAATACAGGCTCAAAAAATGAAAACCAAGAGTACATAAGTGCTTCTAAAGTTGATCCAGGGGCCTGCGCGACATCAGTCGGTCTCGCCACGGGCCTATGTGCAAGGTCTCCTTTGAGACTATCCAGGTCATTCATTATTTGTCGAACAAAGGTCATCACTGCGGAGAAAAAGGTGGTTTGAGTCATGTCTTCACATTCATGGCACTTCGTGACGATGTAGTCAATAATTGCTCTAACCCTTTCCCTGATGATACCCTTTTCTTGGAGCAAACGCCCGATTTGTTGAGACCTAGCTTCTAGCACTTGGGCGTCATGATGGTTTTGACCCTGCAGTTGTTGCATATCTTCCTCTAGCTGGGCCATTAATGCATAATAATGTTCCCTTTCCGCCTTAAAGTTCTTAGCTTGTTTGGCCATCTCATTCTCGAGGGTATTTAGCTTTTTCTTCAAGTTTGTGACTGTTCCCTCATACTTCCTTTTCAATTGCCGTACAAACTCTGCCGGTCCCTCTGCGTTCTTTGTCAACTGTGCCCGGGCCCTTGCCAGATTACCCTCGGATTTTTCCAAGTCATCCTTGTACTCAGATATTTTCCTTCTAAGACCATTTATGAGTCTTTCATCTGTTCGGCTCCTTTCTTGATTCTCAGCAGCTATCTTCATTTTTGGATCTGGGCTCAAAGGGCCTTATTTTCTTGAGCCAATTTCTTCTTTTCCCCTTCATCAGCAGCAGCCTGTACACAATTGTCAAATTTAAGATCTCGGATTTGCCCCTCTAATTTGCTTATTGTGGCTCTGTAGCTTGTCTCTTTTGCCAACCAATCCCATTGCTCCCGTGACCCATCAGTGAATTGTTGGACATGGGGTATTTTAACAGGCCGTTCGGGCTCTTGAAGGACTTGAAATCTTTTACCAAACCAGGTCGTGTAACTAGGCTCTAACTCGCCTTTAGACAGATCCCGTACCCGAGTTTTTGGCTCTAGAAATCTACACTGATTCCAAATCTGGAAAACTTTTCCTTCTGGGAACACAGCTTTTAGACCTAGTTCAATGACTTGTCGTCCCAGATCTTCATCATGTGGGACAGTTTGATACCTTCCTAGTTGGTGTAGAACTCTGTGCGGAGCATATGGCTGGATGCTCCAGAGACCCATTAATAGAAGAAAGCACACCTCGGCTGACATGTAAATGACTTCAGTGACCGGGAGCCAACCGAATGTCCTCTCAATTCTGCTTGAAGTTAAGGAGCTCAAATGTACGAACCATGCCTCCATTCCTTCTGGAAACTCATGACCGATCACCCGGTTTTCATGTTCTTCAATGCAGCTTAGACCAATCATACCATAGTTCATATACCCCGGACGATGGCAAAGGTGTTCTTCCATCCACAGTTGCAGAAGCATGTTGCAGCCCTCAAAAAATTTTCCCCCTTCTCGGCAAACAGTTAGAGCTCGAGAAATTTCTGCTAGGATCATTGGAACAAGGGTGCCATTAGCCTTTTTAGTCATGACGCCGGCCATTCCCACGAGACCCAACTCTATATTTCCATCCTTTCTTGGGCAGATTAAGATACCCAGGAATGCCACTATAAAAGCCAATCCCCGACGTGCTTCCAATTTATCTTTGTTCCCTGAATGAGTTAGACCAGTATCCGCAGCTTCAAAAATCCCCAAAACACCGGTACAAGAAGTAGAATGTGCAAAATCCCTCGGATAGATTTCCATCTTTAACCTCCCGACTGATACTCAGAAGGTCCAAAAACTTATGAGGAGTCACCGCTCTTGGTGCCACTGGGTACCGACTTCTAAGATTCCCACTAAGCCCGGCATAGCCCGCTATTTCCTCAAGCGTAGGGGTTAGCTCAAAATCAGAAAAATGGAACACATTATGCGCCGGGTCCCAAAAAGGTATTAAAGCCTCAATTATATCCAACCTCGGTTTAATTTTCAGAAGACTAACAAGACCGCCCAAAGCTTTCACCACAATATCTCTGCTGACTTTCCCTATGTCATTCCACCACATATAGAGTTCTAACGGGATTCCCTCGAGGACTGTGAAAGGTTCATTTTCAATAGTGCTCATCCTACACATTTATTTAGAGTGATTGGTTAAAAGACCATGATTTATTTTGACTCAAGAGAAAAATATCAGTTTTTTCAAAATCGCATTTCAAAAAACAAAACGCCTTTGCACATACGAGCACCTCAGAAAAGATGACTTTAGGGTTGTGTTTGCTAATCGGCCAAAATTTGAAAAAGGACCATAGATGGCGATTTTTTGCAAAAGCAGCCTTCCGGTGCCCTTTTGCGGACATTTTTGGCTATTTAGGCAAGAACGGCATTACCGAACTTATTTATGACAAAACAACAAACTTTCATCATTTTTTGGGCTATTATTATTTTTTTTTGTAAAATGGAGTTGGACCCGGTGAGGGTTGCCTACGTAGCCCACATCCGGTGAGAATCAAACTTGCGTAGTTCCGGCAAATTTGACATAATAAAAACTATACCAAATATTTCTTTTTTTTGAAACAACTTTCCCCCTTTTTTCTCTTTTTTTTTTTTTTAAAAAATTGGCAGAGTTCCAGTACTTTTTGGACACCGGATTTTCAAAGACGGGTAATTATCTCTCTCATACCTCAATTTGATTTTTTTCCAAATTTTCTCCATTATTCTAGAAGTCGGTCAACATGCAATCCGAAGCAAATAAATGCACAAGTAGCAAGTAGAATGCATCAGGATGGTCTTTTGATTTCGGGTACACCTGTCCTAGATGGACCCAACCCTTGTGTTGAGTCTCCTAAGTCAAATGCATGTGATGCAAACAAGCGTTCCTACTAGGGATCCGGCATAAGGCTTTGTTATACTAGGTTTAAAACCCAGGGTGTATTGTTCTAGACCTGGCATACCCGAACGGACAGCTCGAGCCGGGGGGGGCAGCGTACCGGGTCTGGAATACAGAAGCTTCACCGGCTTTGCAACTTGTTCGAATCTCGTTCTAAAATTGGGATATGACTCTAACAGAAAAGAAGTTACACAAAGTGCACACTTCCCAGATGATTTAGAAGACTCAGAGAGAAGAAGGTTTCGTAACAATTTATATAGTCCAAACAATATCAAAGCGGTAAAATGCGGCATTTAGCACATTAGGCTCAAACATGTAAAAATCAGATAATAAATAAAGACAAGTATAACAGCTATTTTAAGCTCGAATTCTTGAACCCTGGACCAAAAGTTCTGGGTTTTTATCCCCAGCAGAGTCGCCAGAGCTGTCACATCTCCTTTTTTACACCCCGAGAGGGGGATATCAGGGAGTTTTTCCAATTTAAGTGATATTATTCGAAATGGGATTATTTATTCAAATTCAGAGTCGCCACTTGGGATATTTATTATGGTGTCCCAAGTCACCGATTTATTTTAAATCCCAAATCGAGAAAATTTCGACTTTATTTAAAAGTCTGCGAAACCAGAAATTCTAGATAAGGAATTCTGTTAACTCGGGAGAAGGTGTTAGGCATTCACGGGTTCCGTGGTTCTAGCACGGTCGCTTAAACTGTTAAAGTTGGCCTATTATCCGATTTACTACATGTTTTAACCTATTGTGCATTTTAGCTTCTATAACCGCTTTGAATTATGTTAGGAAGATTCAATGCTATTTAAAACGCGTCATAAACCACGCTACATGAAATGCACCCGTGGTTCGCAACACACTTTATTTAACATTGTTGAAGATTGAAATTGGGTCACATGAAATGTACACCCGGATTTTAATAATTAAAAAAATCACAACTACGTCACGGGAACCGTACCCGTAGCTATGATGAATTATTTAAAGAACGCGCCTAAAGCAACTACGAAGGTTCAATTTTAATAGCAACATTTGTGAGGGCCATGGATAATTTAATTGATGGTACGCCTCAAGCCTTTTCTAAAAGGGGTAAACTCTTGATCTAATTTTATGAGGGCCATGAGTTAAGGGGTTTTGTTTGGCGTGACACGCCTCAATTGATTTTAACAAAGGGAGTTTATCTAAATAAGGCTAAGGATCCTAATTGAAGTTTAAACCAAAATTCTTTAACTTAAGGTTAGGCCCTTTTTGAATTATCTTAGACAGTTTCTTTGGGCCAACGATGGCTCATTGAACAAATCAGCTTCGAACGCTGTAATTGGGCTCACGATTTGGCCCAGATGTCAAAAGGCTTTAGGATATCATGCTGAATCTGAATCAAGCGGCCCACATTGGGCTTAAATTTAGGCGGGCCCAGTTGCTATGTGTTTTCTAGCTGGGCCTATCTACCTTTGCTTTTAACTAATCTGCCCATTTGTATCCAATGCATTTCGATTTATCGCTTAAGTAAAGAATTCAGGATATTAAAGATCAAAACGCATTTCTAATGTCGAAAGTTAATCACATGATTTACAAAATAAAAGAAGCATACATTTATATCATGAAAAAGAGAAGCCTGGATTTTGGGCTTAGGTCCCAGGCCCAAAGGCCTAGGTCCAGATTCCTTTCGTCGGTCAATACTGTTAGAGGGTCATGCCTTTTGGTCTGAAGAATGCCGGAACAACTTACATGAGAGCTATAACTGCCATCTTTCACGACATGATGCACCAATAAATTGAGGTGTATGTGGATGATGTGATCATTAAATCCAAGACGCAGGACGACCATGTGATAGATTTGAGAAAGTTCTTTGAGCGACTGTGTAAGTATGGGTTGAAGTTGAATCCCGCTAAGTGTGCATTTAGAGTACCATCTGGGAAACTTTTGGGGTTTGTAGTCAGTCGGAGGGGCATCGAGTTAGACCCAACAAAATAAAGTCTATTCGGGATTTGCCCCCTCCGAGAACCAAGAAAGAAGTTATGAGTCTATTGGGAGCAGATTCATTGCTAAGCTGACTACTACGTGTGAGCCCATATTTAAGCTATTGAAGAAAGATGCGGCGATTAGATGGACAGATGAGTGTGAGGAAGCTTTCGACAAAATCAAAGAATATCTGTCAAGTCCACCAGTGTTGGTCCCACCCGAACCTGGAAGACCTTTGTTCCTGTACTTGACGGTGTTGGATAATTCTTTTGGATGTGTTCTCAGGAAACATGATGTGACCGGGAAGAAAGAACAAGTCATATACTACGTGAGCAAGAAATTCACTAGTTATGAAGCCAAGTATACTTTGTTGGAAAGAACTTGTTGCGCCCTAACTTGGGTCGCTCAGTATCTTATGCATTACTTGTTGGCTTATACCACCTATCTCATAACCAGATTGGATCCTTTGAAGTACATATTCCAAAAGCCAATTCCCACAGGAAGGTTAGAAAAATGGCAAATCCTGCTCACCGAGTTTGACATAGTCTATGTCACCCGCACGGCAATGAAAGCTCAAGCCTTGGCGAATCACCTAGCAGAAAATCCTGTTGATGATGAATATCAACCCTTGAGTACTTACTTTCCGGACGAGGAGATAAATTCAGTTGAGGTAATTCCAGAAGATGCAAACGCTTGGAAAATGTTCTTCGATGGAGCTGTGAATGCAAGAGGTGTCGGGATTGGGGAAATTTTGATTTTGCCTACTGGTCAGCACTATCCGGCCACAGACCGGCTTTAGTTTTTCTGTAGGAACAACACTGTCGAGTATGAAGCCTGCATTATGGGCATGAACATGGAAATCGATCAGGATGTGGAAGAGTTGTTAATCATGGGATATTTTGACTTGATTATTCGACAAGCTCAAGGGGAATGGGAAACTCGGGATGTCAAGCTTATTCCACACAGGCAACATGTCGAAGATCTTAGCAATCGGTTGTAATCCATCGAGTTCAGGTACATTCCTCGGTTTCACAATAAGTTAGTCGATGCACTAGCTACTTTGGCCTCGATGTTGTTATACCCAGGCAATGTCCACATTGACCGACTGGAAATCCAAATACGAGAAAGACATGGTTATTGAAATACAGTTGAGATAGAACCAGATGTTCAGCCATGTTATCATGATATCAAAAGATTCTTGAAAACAAAGGAATATCCCGAACAAGCCAGTGGAGACCAAAAGAGAAACATTAGAAGGCTCGCCAGTAGTTTCTTCTTGAGCGGAGAAGTCTTGTATAAAAGGACTCCGGACCTGAACCTTTTAAGATGCGTGGATGCCCAAGAGGCCGGAAGAATCATGAATGAAGTGCACGTAGGAGTGTGTGGACCCCATATGAATGGATACGTCCTTGCAAAGAAAATCCTTCGGGCAGGCTATTACTGGATGACTATGGAAAAGGATTGCTTCAGTTTTTTCTGAAAGTGTCATCAGTGTTAGGTACACGGTGACTTGATTCATGCATCGCCTTCAGAACTGCATCCTATGTCAGCACCTTGGTCATTCGGTGCTTGGGGTATGGATGTCATTGGGCCAATCGAGCCGAAAGCTTCAAATGGACACAGATTCATCTTTGTTGCCATTGACTATTTCACAAAGTGGGTTGAAGCAGTCGCTCTCAAAGCCGTCACCAAGAAAGCAGTGGTGGACTTCGTGCATTCCAACATTATCTGTCATTTTTGTATTCCTAAAACTATCATTACGGAAAATGCTGCAAATTTGAACAGTCATTTGATGAGGGAAGTATACGAACAATTTAAGATCACGCATCGGAATTCTACTCCTTATCGGCCCAAAGCTAATGGTGCTGTGGAAGCAGCGAACAAAAACATCAAGAAGATCCTCAGGAAAATGATTCAAAGTTCTAGACAATGGCATGAAAAGTTGCCGTTTGCATTGTTGGGATATCACACAACTGTGCGCACATCAGTTGGAGCAACACCCTATCTATTGGTTTATGGCACTGAAGCCGTAATACCCATAGAAGTTGAAATTCCATCTCTTCGAATCATCGTTGAGGCTGAGATTGAGGATAATGAGTGGGTCAAAACCCGTTAAGAAGAGTTAACCTTGATTGATGAAAAATAGATGGCCGCAGTTTGCCACGGGCAGTTGTATCAACACAGGATGGCCCGTGCCTACAACAAGAAAGTGTGGCCTAGGAAATTTGAAGTGGGGCAACTCGTTTTGAGACGTATTCTCCCGCATCACAAGGAAGCAAAAGGAAAGTTCGCTCCAAATTGGAAAGGTCCGTACATTATAAGGAAACTGTTGCCAAAAGGGGCATTGTACTAGGGAGACATTAAAGGAAATGACCCTGAAACTGCTGTCAACGCAGACGCGGTCAAAAGGTATTATGTTTAACCCTTATGTGGTACAGATATTCTCCGATTGAGATGATGAAGGCTTTCATTCTTGCTACCCAAACACTGTTAACCTTTTTCAAACCCTTTGAGTCGGCTACCATTTCTTTGATTACCCTCTTTGGAACCCGAAAATGTGAAAAAATAAAGAAAAATAAAAAAATCAAATTTAAAAAAAAGAAGCAACAAAAAAGTGAAAAGAAAATAAAAAACAAAGTTTCCTCAACTACGTTCGACTTGATTCCGAAAGGATACATAGGCAGCCTCTCCCTGGGGTTCAGTCACACTAAAACAAAAACCCACATTCCCTAAAGTTGAAACTGGGGCAGAATTTATAATGGTTCAGCGACGGTCCGCCTGAAAGGTTCCAAAGTTGTAATTCAATCCAAACTCTTTTTATCCGAAATCCTGTTCAAGTTCTTCTGATCAATAGTTAAAGATGTTCAAAATGGGAGGATGTTGGTTACTTGGATCTGATACAATCAAATGAGATAAATAAAATGAGAGAACCTTATTGGTGAAAACCCACACGGGCACCATAAGGCGATGGTGAGCAGAGAAATGGAAAATGAGAGAGTCTTGTTAGTGAAAACTCACAAAGAGCACTATAAGGCGGCGGTGAGAAGAGAAATGGGAGAGGTCAGTTTGTGAAAACCCGCAAAGGGCGCCACTGATCGAAAAAGGAATCACTTACAACCATCAGTACTGATAAGAGTCTTGGCGAGTTTCTCATTTTTGAGATATTGATTATGAAGGGTTTTATGAGAATTGGATGGTTTGCACAGATCGGGTATCCAGTCCAAGAAGCATGTCATGTCTATTGAAGTCTGCATGCACTCCAGATAAGTCCTTCTTTCCTCTCCCCGAAAGGGACACTTCTCGTTTAAATTCATTATCTTGTGCATTGTTTACTTTCCTTTGAATCCCTTTCGATTTAATTCTCCTCCGAAACTAATACAAAGAAAAGATGGCAAGATTGGTTTGTACAAGGTTTTGTTTGAAAAAAGTTAAAATTCAAGAAAAGCACCCAGCCTCAGCAGGTGCATCATGTCGATCTCGACTGGCAATGATGGCCGATGCTCCAGAGTCAAAACTCTTGAAAAGGAAAGAAATCAAAGTCAAATGCCCATAAAGGCAAAATGAAATGAAAAGGCCAAGCCCCAAACGGGTTAACCATCATGGGGAATTTTGAAAAGTCAAGATCCTTGCGTTTTGATATAAAACCAATTTCCAGAAAGCCAGTGAGCAATGGAGATTTTCATCGAAAGAGTTGGGCCTAGATCAAGTGATCAAAACAATCAAGGCTATAAAATCAACCACCGTTTCAAACTGACAAATTGTTCTTTGATATGAAAATATGAAAACAAGTGCAGTCCAAAACAACATTGCAAGAAGCATGTGCAATAAAAGCAAGGCACGTAGAAACCAAAACGGTTCTGCAGCAAAAGTTGACTCGAAAAGGGAAGTCCCTTTTTAAACTTTTCATTCATTCTCCTAAATAAAATGAAAAGTGAAGTAAAAAAAAGAAAGAAGAAGAAGAAAAATTCAACGTCATGGTAGCCTAGGGTCTCCAATCTCTAGCTACGTTTTTCCAACATAGATTCCCATTCTCTAGTCGCTGCCAGCATAACCAGGTAGTCTTTACCAGTATAGGATCCCACTCCCTAGTTGTTTCCGGCATAACCCGCGAACCTTTCCAGCATAACTTGATAACTTTTTCGGCATAACCCGTGGACCTTTCCGGAATAATCCGATGACTTTCCCGGCATAACCCATGGACCTTTCCGGCATAACCCAATGACTTTCCAGACATAACCCGTGGACCTTTTCGACATAACTCGATGACTTTCCCGGCATAACCCGTGGACCTTTCCGGCATAACCTGATGACTTTCCCGGCATAACCCGTGGACCTTTCCGTCATAACCTGATTACTTTCCCGGCATAATCCGTGGACCTTTCCGGCATAACCCAATGACTTTCCCTGCATAACCGGTGGACCTTTCCGGCATAACCCGATGACTTTCCCGGCATAACCGGTGGAGTCATAACCGGATTACTTTCCCGGCATAATTCGTGGACCTTTCCGGCATAACCCAATGACTTTCCCTGCATAACCCGTGGACCTTTCCGGCATAACCCGATGACTTTCCCGGCATAACCCGTGGAACTTTCCAGCATAACCCGATGACTTTTCCGGCATAACCCGTGGACCTTTTTCGGCATAACCCGATGACTTCCCCGGCATAACCCGAGGACCTTTCCGGCATAACCCGGTGATTTCTTTCTAGCATAACCTGGCAATCTTCTCAACTTAGGGCCTCCGATCCCTATTTGTTTTCACTTTAGATATAGGGTCTCCACTCCCTAATCTCTTTTTCTCAAGGATACACAATCCCGATTTTATTGCCTTCAATAAAGAAATAGTTTAACTCACGAAATTTTTCTAGTGAAAACTGGTGCAGAAAAATTTCGTTCGTTTGTTTGTTTGTTTTGGTGCCTGAACAGGTTTTTGCCATAAGGCACGAGGTTCGAGATGACCGGAAGAAGAAGTCTCAATCCAAATGAAAGAAAAGAAAAACAAGAAAAGAAGTGAAGAAGCGGAGAAAAGATACAGACTGCTCAAGATATGCTTGAAGTTACAAGCTTTGCATGTCCCGCCTTGATCTGAAAAGCTGAAGAAGAATGAACCAGTAGTTGCAGCTAACGAGCATCAAGATTCAGATCAGAGTCTACAGGAAGAAACCGCCAAGAATCAAGATCAAGCTTTAGAAGGTTTATAGATAGGAATCTTGTAACTCATAGTTGATAATTTTAGCTAGTTTAGCTTTTCATCTTTATTTCGGTGTAATAAGGAGTTCAGCAAGCAGAAACAGCAACAACAGTAGTGAAATCACAGTTTCTCGGTAGTCCCAGCTACCAAAACTTCCAGAACTACACTGACCTGATTCATATATAGCCGCAATGCGATGAATGAAGGAAGAGTACCAGTAGCATTTATGCCAGAAACAAAAGTGCGATAAGAGGGAGCCAATCCTTGCAGTGCTTGATTAACTAAGTCATCATCAGTTACGAGTTTTCCAATTGCTCGAAAAGAGCACGCAATAGAATGGATTTGTTGTAAATAATCCTCCGTGGATAGAGAACCTTTCTTGAAGTTTTGGAACATGGACTTCATATGAATTGAAGAAGAAGAAACATGGTCAAGGTAGAGGGAGGCAAGTGTATCCCAAGCTTCTTTGGATATCTAACAACCATAGTTAAGAAGAGTGTCAAGAACTGCGGGAGAACGTGTTGCACTAATCCAACTCATTGCATTAGTATCACACTGAATCCATAACTTATAATCCTCATGATCTTGTGAGGGTCATGGTACGGTTCCATCTACTAGGGATAGAAGATTGTGACTTTTAAGAACAGTCAGAAAAACTTTCTTCCAAATAAGATAATTGATGTATGTTAATTCAACAGGGACAATACCTTTGATATTAGAAACAGTTGGAGGGGGAATAGGAAGACCAAGTGAAGATTGAGTCATGGTTGGTTGGGTGGTGGAGGAAGAGGAAATTTCTGAGACCATTGATATGGATCTTTATGGCTCTTGATACCAAGATGAGATTAAGCCTATGATGGCCAGCTTGACTGCTAAGGCCATGGCCAGCTTGACTGCTAAGGCCACATAATTATGTATTTATATATATAGAAGAGTACAAGGATTCTACAAGATAACTACATAAATGGATAATTACAAATAATGTAAAAGCTATCTCCATCTGGGATAATTTTTGAAAAATTTGTTGTAAATAGTGAACTTTATTTTACACCCTTAATCTCTTAGGTTGAGCAAACAAAATTGTCTTTACCTTTAGCATAAACCATTAAACAACAATAACAACATCTCAGAAAAAGAAGATCTTGTTTTACTTTTCTATTTTATTGTTTTATAGGGCGGCGCTAAAGATAGCGAGTTTATAATTATTTGAAAATGTCTAACAAACTCAATATTGTATCAGCTAAATGAAAAAAATCATCACTCCTCGCTTTTAATGGATCCTTGCGAACTGGCCGTTCAGTGAAAGACTCTTCACAAGTGACGGAACAAGCCATGGCATTACTTGTGTCTTGATTCACCATAGCAAAGTTATTCTCGTCTAAATAGTTAATCGAATTTGTAATTTGAGACACAGCTAGATCATAATTATACCGACAAATTTGAATGCATTGCTTGAGAATGGGCTCCAATGGCTGCTTTAATATAATTAGAGTTTGATTATAAATGTCTGTAGCCTTGGATAAAGATAATTGAAGCATAATACGCACCAAACCTTTCTTATCAGCAGAAGAACTTCAAGGATCCGGTCTAAGAGAATTGACACATAATTTGTAGTCTGTAGATTTTTTACAAACATCTTCTATCAAATCTCCAGAAGAATGAGCCACAAAACAAAGAAAGATAAAGAAAATCACTATTGATGTTCTTATGGAATTCATCTTTTTTTTATTTTTATCTTTTATGTATTATGATGAATTGTTCTTATAGAATGTAGTATTCACATTTATGTTGGTATTACTCTTAACGAAATTGTGGTAATCAGATTTTACTTCTTTTGTTTTTGGTAAAAAGAATTAAATGCTATAAATAAATAACCTTCATAGTTTAATGTGGATGAAATTTCACATAAGCAATTTTCTAAAGCAAGAATAATCTTTATCCCCTCCCCATCTTTTACTAATAAGCGTGTAGTATTATCTCTTAATTTGGGGAATAATATTAAGTTTATTCCAAATATGATTTTCGTTCAATATTGTCATTAAAATACTTTGTGGACCGAGTTGCTCTTTTTTTTTAATAGTGAGCAGTGAAACTCTTGTTATGAGTTTTGCATAAAAATAACTTATGACAAGTGCCAACTAATTAAAAGCTCAAACTTCAAATTATTTCCTTCAAATTATAAGTCAGTTGCAACAATACGTTTCATCAGTAAGGAAATGTTTAGTATAATACTTTGTTACGAATATTTATTCCAATGTTTTGGCCATTTGCCTAATTATATACGGTCAAAATCAAGGAGCCCGATTTCAAAGTCCTAAATTGAGTTATGAGCCCGAGTCCGGGCAACTCGAAATGGAGGTCGGACCCAGCTGAGGGACACATACCTCGAAGAAGCTGATCGAAGGCCTGTCACGATCTACATCGAGGGCAGCACAATCTCGAAGTCAATCAAGAAAGAGCAGGAATTTCTCAATGGCACGTGAATCAGGGCATAAATTAAAGGATAAGATTTGTACGAAATAGTACAAGTCCGTAGTGGGTTGTTATGCACCTGTACCAATAGAATTCATTACTACAATTAGGAATGTACAATATTGGGGTTTTCTCCTCCTATATAAAGGGGACCTCAATCATTTTGTAAGCATCATCTGATATTATTCTCTGCAATAGAATATTCTGCTTTGCCTTTCATGTTTAGCGTGCTCAACAATTATTCTTCAGCTTTATTGTCTTTACTTTATTGTTCTTAGCTGACCTAGAGGTCCCTGGGATAACCGAGCTCGAGGCCCCTATTGGTCCAGCAAGACTGAATTGGTTCACCTTTCCTTCTTACTTAAGCTTAATATTACTTGTAAAATCACTAGTGTGAGCATATGATTTTTGCCCTATTCAAAATACTCCTATAAAACAAAAGAAATAGATTTTTTCCCAATTATTTGCCATTTTATAGGATTTTTTGTAGGATTTTATTAATTGTTTGCAATTTTTTGCACGTTCAATTTTTATAAAATGCTTTTAGGATTAATTAGTTAAATAATTAGTGTTTATATTTTAGGATTAATTAGTTAATTAATTTCTTTATTAAAATGAAAATCACAAAAAATGGCTCATTTTTACATTTTAGCTTTTATTCTTAGATTAGTAATTTTCTCTCTTTTAATTTAGGATCAACTAATTTTTGTAAATATTATAATAGATAATTAGTTTGATTTTACAATTTAGATTAATTTAGGAGTTTGATTTAGGATTTTAATTGAAGAAAGAAGAAAAGAAAAACAAAGAGAAAAGAGAAATAAGAAAAGAAATTGAGGAGAAAAGGGATTTAATTCGAAATTGGGCCATTTTAATACCCAAATACGCCTGGTCAAGACCCAGCCCAATCCTTTCAAAAATCCGGTCCACCCCTGATAAACCAAACGGCGCCGTTTTCGTGATTTCAATCCCAGCCGTTGATCTCCTATGATCTAACGGCTGGGAACTGATTGTCCCTTTTGTATATTACTATCCGAATAGCCCTTCCCCCTAACCCCAAAAATCAATCTCAGTTTCTCATCTCTCTCAATGAACAAAACCCTAGCCGCCCTTATATCCCACGCCGCCTCCGCCGTATTCTGCCACCGGAAATCGCCCACGGCGGCGGCGACACCCCAAATACCACCATATTAACACCCTGTAATCGCCTTTCCCTCCCTTTTCCAAATCCCCAAACCGTTTTCCTCAAATCTTCATCCAACTGCTCGAATTTTAGATCTGAAATCCGACCCTCAAAACCCTAAATCACCCAAACGGCCCCAAACTCACACCATAGGTCCCTCAACCTTCCCTCACCACTACCCTACCCTCAATTTCCCAAAAATGCCCGCCAATTTCTTTGAATCTTAAATCTAAGATCCCCTTAGCCCTAATTTTTTCCCCTTTTCTGATTTCCGGGTCAGTGTTTGGTTGTTTGAACCCCAAACTTTCATTAGTCGACTATTCTTGTTAAGAACAGTCAATTAATGTTAGTTCAAGTGCATGTAACCTTGTGAAAAGTTGGTCAAAATTCGTAGCTGGTCCGGTCTTTTAAAGCAAATTTAGGTAATTCTTTTCCCTCTCCAGCTTGTTTTTTGTTTCTTTTCCTTTTTGCATCTGCAGTTTTCTTATTTAGACGCATGATTTAGGTTTTTTTCTTCTTCTTTTCTTTTTTACTATTATTTTGATTACCGGCATCTGTCTTGTTAAAATAACTGAGGCATGTTTAAAATCTCATCATTAGAAATCCAATTTGCTTAGGTTCAGGCTTATTTAGGTTTAATGTTTAGGTTTTGGTAAATTATTTGTTCTTATTTTTCCTCTTGTGTTTGCTTCTCTTTTAGGTTTGTTTTATTTGTTTAGTTAAGATAATGTTAAGAGTTAATTGATTGCCTATTTAGCCGAATCCTGATTAGCTTAGCCTTAGCTTGATTCAATCCATTTAATTGAAACTAGTTAAGTTTAATTTCTATATTTTCTTTGCATAAGCATTCTGGATTTTTGATAGTTTGTTTGATTACAAGTTAAATGCACTGTTCGTTTAGGATTAGCTATTTAAAATTTGTCCATTAGGTTTAAACCCTGAATGCCTTTAAGCTTAAGATTAATTCTGGAATTAAAAAGAACACTTGAAACAATGCTTAAGAGGTTCCCTAAAGGTCTTTAAAATCAGAATAGAATCAGATTTGGTTAGAATTGGAATAGTCAGTAAATAAAAGGGTAAAACTGGACTTTTACATTAGGTAAAAATCAGAAGGTTCTAGGTCTTTGTACAGCTATCCCATTTTAGTAAAAATGCTGAAGTTGGGTGAGAAAAAGGACATACAGCTGTCAAAGATATTGTGCTATTCTGAAATTTCATAATTTAGGTTAGAATATTCCATTTTGAGAACCCTGAGAAAGCACAAAGAGACTCAGCTACTATTCCATTGGTGGCTGGTTCTTTTTCTTCGATTTTTTAGCAAAAAACATAGAAAATCTTCCCTGAAATTTCTGGTTTGAGATTGGATCCAGTTGAAGCTGCTACTGCTGTTGTTTGGTTGTTGTTTCTCATTCATTCCTTGCTGAAGTTCTTATTTTCATTATTCTTTGTTGTATCCAGATATATTCACGAGCCTTGAAGTGACAAAAAATGGAATAGTAGCATGTTTGGTTTGGAATATGACTTCAGATTGTTCTTCTTCTTTCCTTGCTGTTTGTTTTCTATTTTTCTCCCTTTCTTGGACTCAATTTCTTTTCTCAATTTTGATTAAATATTGCTGACCTTGGTGTTCTACTATATAATGTATTCACAATGTTTAGGTGTTTAAGGTTTAAATTAGCGTAGTCATTTCATGTATGGCTTGATAGTCTGCTGGGTTTAACAGTTATAATTTAATGGGACTTTTTAAGAAATGTTGATTGTATACATGGGTATTATCAGTTGAGCCATCTCGAATTTCAATATTGTAGATTAATTGCATGTTTAAGTTTAGGATAATGCATGAATGAGCTCAGGAATTGAGCATTTGGTTGTATTGATCTATTGCATTTAGTGATGTGCCGTATGTACTCATATTGAATCATGCCATGCCTGTCTACAGTTAGAAATTTCATCATGCTTCTCGAATTAAAGCAGTATTAAAGTGATCGCATGTTTAAGTTTAATGTTACTCATGAATAAGTAGGGTTTAAATCTTTCATTGCTAATACTAATAGCATGTTAATAGTTAGACTTAAAATATGCCCATGATTTGTGTTGAAATTTTTAATGTTCTGGGCTACATATGATTTAGAAGAATTTGAGTGTTAATTGGGCCTGACATTGATCCAGATGAGACAGCCCAGTCGAGTTTCGACCTTGGGCCTTTTTGCCATAATTTAATTTCCGTTTTGGGCTTGATTCAGAGCCCCAATCAACTTCATTAATTTATTTTATTAAGTTTGCTTTCAATATGATTAGAACAGGTCTTAAATGTTGAGAACTTGTCTTTAAAGGGTTAGGCCTGGTGCTGGCCCAATCGAATTTGCCAAATTAACTAGATCGTCTGTTCCCCATCGTCCCTTTTTTTGGGCTTAATTTTAAGCCCAGTTCCCACCAGCCCCATTTACCTTCGAGATTTTCTTAGATAGGAAATCGGGCCTGTCGTTGGCCTGTTTCTTCCAAAATGATTAAAGGTTTAGCATATACCCCAAGCATGTATATAATTAATAGCCTTATATTGAATTGCAAGATAGTTTTAAATATGAACCCCATAGTTTGCTACAATTGAGTACAAATCCTTTAAAATAAATTGAGGTGTGCCATCTACAATTGAATCACCTAATTTATGGCCCTCACATTAATATTATAACTTAGTGTAGAAAACATTTTGAACATTCGTAGTTTGCTTTAGGCGCGTTTATTATAAAACCATCATAGCTACGGGTACGTTTTCCGTGACGTAGTTGTGATACCTAATTTCCAAATTCGGGGGTACATTAATTTGACCCGGCCACAACTTCTACTAACTTTAATAAATTAAACATGTTGTGGATCGTGGGTACGGTTCCCGTAACATGATTCGCAATATGTATCAAACAAACAAGTGTACGACAATCGTAATTTATTCCAGAATAATTCCATAAAATAATTAAAAGCGGTTATAAAGCTAAAAATACACAATAGGTTTAAAACATGTAGTAAACCGGATAATAGGCCAATTATTAATAGTTTAAGCGACCGTGCTCGAACCGCGGAACCCGGGAATGCCTAACACCTTCTCCCGGGTTAACAGAATTCCTTATCTAGAATTTCTGGTTTCCCAGACTTTTAACATAATGTCAATTCTCCTCGATTTCGGATTTAAAATAAACCGACGACTTGGGACACCAAATAAATTGTTCCAAGTGGCGACTATAAATAAATAAAAATAATTCCATTTCGATTTATGTCACTTTAATTGGAAAAACTCCCTTATATCCCCCTTCGGGGTGGTAAAAAGGAGGTGTGCCAACTAGTATTATGATATATCACATATCTTCAAAACCACAAATTATCTTCAATTGTTACTCACATTTTCTAGGTAAACAGTTTGGCGCCCACTGTGGGGCTATAGATAATAGTGATTGTTTTAGTGCTAGTTTTTTGATAACACACGTTATTCTTCACACTTTTTCTTGTCAAAGATTTTTTGATTTCAGGCCAAAATATGTCTAGCACACAAAACGCACTTGCTCATGACAGTGAGGGACTCAGAGAAAACAGCGGTATAGGGCTTGGTGTACCACCCATAAACCTTGAGGGAGTGCCAAACGTGGAGCCAGTTGATATCAGTTCGCACAACGATCTAAACACGGATGCAGGCACATACCCCGTAAGGAATGCACACGGGGAAGCCCGAGCCGGAGGCCAGGAAACACGAGGATTGGAAGAAGAAGGAGTCAGCTTCCAAGTGATATTCGAGATGCTGCAAGCTCAGCAAGATGCCATCGCTCAACTTTAGAGCCAGAACTGAACTCCTAACACTGCCGAACCAGGGAACGCCCGGCATGAACCGGCGCTAGAGAGGCCCGATGAAGGTGGATCGGGGACTGACCCCACAATCATGAAAATGTTCGAGGAACTGACTAAAAGGACCGAGTCAGGAGAAAAGAAGATAGAAGGCAACGACAAAAAAGTGGAAACTTACAACTCCAGGGTAGACCAGATACCGGGAGCACCTCCAGTTTGAGGGGTCTAGATGCCAAAAAATTCATACAAAATCCTTTCCCCCCAAGTGCGGCTCTGGTGCCCATTCCCAAGAAGTTTCGCATGCCCGATATACCGAAATACAACGGAACAACTGACCCTAATGAGCATATTACTTCATACACTTGTGGGATCAAAGGAAATGACATGAATGATGACGAAATCGAGTCCGTATTGTTGAAAAAGTTCGGGGAAACACTATCAAAAGGAGCTATGATCTGGTATCACAACTTAGCTCCTAACTACATTGACTCATTTGCTATATTAGCGGATGCCTTCGTGAAAGCACACGCCGGGGCCATAAAGGTGGCCACAAGAAAATCGGATGTCTTCAAAATAAAACAAAGGGACGACGAGATGCTGAGGGGATTTATGTCCCGGTATCAGATGGAAAGAATGGAATTACCGCCAGTCTCCAATGACTAGGTAGTTAAGGCCTTTAGGCAAGGTTTGAATGAAAGAAGCTCAATTGCATCTCGATAGCTAAAGCAAAACTTGATTGAATATCCAGCTGTGATGTGGTCGGATGTGAACAATCGCTATCAAATCAAAAATTAGGGTTGAGGACGACCAGTTGGGTACCCCCTCGGGCTCAGTTCATCCTAATAGGTTCGCAGCCAAGCACCCGAGGGACACGGACCGGGGATCAAGATTCAGCAAAAAATGGCATCAACCATATCTGGATCGAAGAAACAACGGCCCGAGCTACAATACCTCTTTGAGCGATCGAAGAAATGACCAAAGTCAAAGCTCCCGGGATCTTATAGGCAAAACTGGGTTCGACAGGAGCCCGGGACCAGTGGAGGCACCCAGATTATCAGAATACAACTTCAGTGTCGACGCCTCAAGTATCGTCTCAGCCATTGGCAAAATTAAAGATACTAGATGGCTCAAGACCATACAGACAGATCCTTCTCAGAGAAACCCCAACTTAATGTGTAAGTATCATGGTACTCGCGGGCATAAGACCGAGGATTGCAGAAAGCATAGAGAGAAGGTAGCTCGACTATTCAACGAGGGGCACCTTCGTGAATTTCTCAGTGACCGAGCCAAAAACAATTTCCGAGAAAGAGACGCAAAAAGGAAGAATGAACCCGAAGAACCTCAACATGTCATTCACATGATCATCTGTGGAGCCGATGTCCCATAGGGACCTATATTCAAATGTACTAAAGTATCCATCACAAAGGAAAAATGGACTTGGAGCTATGTGCCCGAGGACGCTCTATCATTCTGCGACAAGGAAGTAGAAGATGTGTCCCAGCCTTACAACGGCGCCCTTGTAATCTCTATCCTTTTGAATAAAGTTCAGGTTAAACATGTTTTAGTGGATCCAGGTAGCTCAGCGAACATAATCAGATCGAGGGTCATGAAACAACTCGGCCTGCAAGATCATATTGTACCTGCATCCCGGGTGCTAAATGGCTTCAACATGGAAAGTGAAACAACGAAGGGAGAAATTATCTTGCTAGTAAACATAGCCGAGACCATACAAGACACTAGGTTCCATGTCATCGAAGGTGACATGAGGTATAACGCACTCCTCGGGAGGCCATGGATACACAATATGAGGGCAGTGCCTTCGACACTCCATTAGATAATGAAGTTCCTGACATAGGGAGGAGTGAAAACAGTCTACGGAGAACAGCATGATGCAAAAGAGATGTTCGCAATTGAGGAAGTGGTACCAATATCGGAAACCCTTGACCTCGGAGACATCGAACTCCAAAGGTAAGCAGGTGGCTAAGTAGTAGTCATAGCTCTGAGCCTCGACGGAAGCAGAATAACAGGTAACCGAAGGCGAAGAAAGGAATTCCCCAGATCCTCGAACCTTCATTGTTCCCAAGAAGCTCGATACTACCAATCTAACCGCTCAAGAGAAAGGTACACTTGGGAACGGGATTAATCCCCGCACTCAGGAAAAAACTCATTTAGTTTCTTATTGATAATATAGATCATATTGCTTTTCCCTGTTTAAATATGGCAAGGATTCCGCACGAAGAATAAATAGGTAAAATAATGAAAGCTTGTATTGATGATATGACTGGCGATGCGGCACGAAGCTCAATCTAGAGAAACATGCCTTTGGGGTTAGCACGGGTAAGTTTCTCGGCTTCATGGTGTCGGATCGAGGCATTAGAATCATCCCCGACCAGGTCGATGATAGCAAGATAGAACCGTATTGAGCCCTCGGAATCATTGGTAAAGGTTTTTACAAGCTCGGCATGATGGGAGCTCTCGAAGGCTCATGATCTCGAAGACACCCTTTTTACACGAAGGCCTTCGGTTTTAAAGCATACGTTGCACTCATTATCCCTTGGCTCGGGTTTTTTCCCAAATGGGTTTTACCGGCAAGGTTTTTAACGAGGCAACAACTATGTTCTGCCTAAGGAAAACTCAACAGTATCCAAGGTTTCTTTTTAATTAACCTTGGATACTGGGGGGCATCACCCTCGGAGGTTACATTTTTGGTTCACGCCTAAGAGGTTCTTGATAGGAGAACTTTGTAATTTGCCAAACTATCAAACGAATCGTGTCCATATAGAATAGTTGAGCCCCGACTGTAAAATATGTACGTATTTATCAACTATTTAAAGAAAGCATTATGGTTACATCAAAGATACTTTGTGTCTCGTACGAGCTCTACACTTACAATCTTACAGGAAATGGCTTAAGAGCCAAAACATAGAAGCACCCCGAATACTCAAGGACTGTCATCGAAAATCCAAAATTATAAGACCTCAAAGAGGCACCCCTTGGAAACAAAGGCCAAGGCAAATATTCTCGGGGGACTAACTTCTCGAACAAGTTTGTAAAGTTATCGGGAAACAAGTCCAAGTGACATACCCAAAGGCTACGGCCATACTAAAGACTATGGTCATATAAAGGCTATAGCAAAATAATGCGGCTCGAAGACGTCCGACTTCCGCTATAAATTAAAGGTCTTCAAACACTTTGTAAAAACTGGTTAAATCATGCTACCCTCGGCAAAAGCAAAATACAAAGGGCTTCGATAAATTCAACCCTAAAAAATTCCAAGGTTTTCGATAACATAGGCCCTCGGAAATACCTCAAGAGGTGTTCAATTATGTTTATACAAAAAAATCAGTAATAAGGTTCCGATATGTCAAACCTTCAAAAAACCTACGGGTGCAAAAAACGCATGCTAAAGCATAACTAAAATTTCACTAAGTCTTTTAAGCCGAAATGAGGGAAAAATTATTTAGCCATTCTAAGAGCCCAAGGGCCAACTTAAAGAGCCTAAGCGCCGATTTATAAGAGCCCAAGGGCCAACTTAAAGAGCCTAAGGGCCGATACATAAGAGCCTAAAGGCCGATACATAAGAGCCTAAGGGTCAACCTCGAAAGGCTTAAGGGCCTAAAACTTGTAGTTCGAGACTCCGCTTTCAATTCAATCCAGACTTGAGGTTCACAATATCCCGAGCTCACAACGAATTGATTTAAACTCAGCTTGAAAATTATTATACCTATCGATAAAGATCTAAGGGTTTATAATACCCCGAACCAATCCTTGGACTAATCATTCAAACGAAGTTTTCCATAAATAAAGGCAATGTATAAAAAAGACAATGTTAAAGACGAGATAAAAGTTCCCCCGTATCTCCAAAAGATGATTACAGGAAATATTTGTACAAGAAATGCTTACAAGGAAACAAAATAAAGTAACCTAAAACTACTTCGGGGTCACATCCTTAGCAGCTGCATCTTCAGGAGTCACATCTTCGGGAGCCTCGCCCTCGGGGACTTCATCCCCATCCCCTTCACACTCGGAGACACTGGCTGAATCATCTTCATCGGAAAGCAGAGCGGCCGCCTCTTCTTCCAAAATCTTTTTCGCTTCAATATCGGCTGAAAGATCAAAGTCGCGAGCATGTATCTCCTCGAGGGTCATCCTCCGGGATTGTCGCCTAGCATGATCAATGGCACTTGATAACATAGCCTCCGCCATAGAATAGATCTCCTTTTCCCGAGCATTAGCTGCTTCGGCATCGGCTCGATATGAATTCATAATTGCCGCAGCATCGGATTTGGCCTTGGCCAGCGCAGCAGCAGATCTGAGTTTAAGCTCCTCGATTTTGAGGCCCCGAGCTAGGTTCTCCTCTTTCGCACCTCGAAACTAGCGTTTGAACGAAGCTAACTGCTCATTTAATGTTTCCTTCTCAGAGGCGAGATCGTCCATACCCTGCGTCCACCTCAGGGCCTCGGCTTCTTTCATCTTAAGCTCCTCCCGAAGCTGCGCCTCCAAATCGGCCTTCTGATGGAACTGCAAAATTAAAAGTGTCAGCCGCCAAAACAAAACAAGTATGTAATAGACCCTCGGGAGCTATATTCCTTCTCAACATACTCGGATCGACCTTGGCACGCCTGCATCAACTCGAATCGAAGATCATAGATCTCCACCTCTTTCTTAGCATAGAGGACTTTGATGGCGTCCTTCTCCTCCAAATTCTTCTTAAGTTTAGCCTCGCATCGAGCAAGATTGGCTCGAGACTTGAAAATTCCCTTTTATGGAGCACCACAACCTTCATGAAAAAAGAGGAAAGATAGATTCAGAACAGCTAAAACAAAGGCGCAGGCATAAAAAACAGAAAACTCACTTGTTTAAAGAGTCTACGAGCCTCATCAAAAATGAAAGAAGCGTCGGGGTCGGGTCCATCTTCGAGCCCTGCGAGACTTTCTTGAAAGATGCGTGCCCTTCATGGCTTGCTTCCTCTTCAGAAGACCTCATATTCAGAGCCTCTTGGACTTTCCCCTCGGAGAACTCGGGTCCTGGAAGTGAATAATCCACATTGATCACCCCGAGTGACCCACTCGGGACATTCTCTTTTATTTGAAGAGGCTCGGGGTCAGGCCGCTCGGCCTCTCCCAATAATGATCTCCTAAGCGAGGCATCTTCTTTCTGGATGATGGTTCGGGAACTTTATTTGAACTCCCTTCGAAGATTTCTTCTACTCTGGAATGAGCCACATCAACCGCTACTGGTTCGATGGGTTTCGAAGCATCGACATTATTTCTTTTACGGGTTACTAGTAGGCAGTCGTCATCTTCTTCTTCCTCCTGATCCCGAAGATATTGGGTCGTTTGTGGAGATAAGTTTGTTGTATCGGCCTTAGGCCTGCGAGCCATACTTTTATTTGGCTTTGGGGGATTTTTAGATGACTATCTCCTACTTTTTCTTTGTTTAGGAGGCTTCAGAACCTCCACTTGACCAGTTGGGGCTGGCCTCAAATAAACGGCGTCCCCAAGACCTACAGGAAGCCGAGATCAGTATCCATAACAGAAACACTAGAAAGCAAACAAGAAAACTCACCATGGTTATTGGTCTCCTATCGAACCTTGTCCAGATCTTGCCAGCAGCGCTCCGAGTAAGAGGAAGCGGAGGCTAGCTTTCGCACCCAACCATCTAGGTCCGGGACCCCACCAAGAAACCAAGAGGTGTCTGCACCATCACAAAGAGGTTAGACCGATGAAAAATATAAAGCCGGGGAAAAGAAAAGGAAGCAGGGCATAAACCTGCTGCATATTCACGTTTCATGTCCCAATCCACGGGGAACGGCATCCAGTCAGCAGGAATCTGATCGGAGGTCCTGACTTGGACAAACCGGCTCATCCACTCACAGTCATTGTCCTCATAGATACTAGAGAAGAGAGATTTTAAAGATCGGAATTGCAATTTTATCAAGCCCCCCACGATAAAGTCGGGGACTGTACAATCTAATCAGATGATCGAGGGTAAAAGACATCCCCTCAATTTGGATCGAAAAGAACCTGATTAAGTAAACGATTCACCAGAAGGAGGGGTATATTTGGCCGAGTGTCACTCGGTATCGTTGGCAAAAGTCAAGGATAATTGGGTCTATGGGACCCTAATCCGGAATTGCAAGGCCCAACGTAAATGGGTAGGTATATACGCTCATGTACCCCCTTTATATATGGTGATATCCTCCTCGGAGGAGGGGATCACTATTTCATTGTTGTGCTATTTGCTATCCTGCTTTACTTGCTTGAGCTCGGCCTTGGTCACCAAACAAACATATCGAGACATAGGCTCGCATCGGCCTGGTGTCAAAACAGGTTTTCCTGTTTACCGTGAAAATGGTAACAACAATTAAATATATTAAATGGGACTCTAAAAATACGTGATCTATTCCCAAGCTAGTTTGTTAAAGCCGATGATGCTAGTATTATGAATTTTAATGATAGGGGGGGAGATAAACGAGGTAACGATCGAACCAAAGGGTCTGCTACCCAGGCGTAAGCTTGGTCGATTAGGACTTTGAGGTCGAGCTCGGGTTGTCGGGGACACTCGGGAGTAGTCTAACAACTAGAGATATAATCAAACGAAGCCAGTTATAACCGAAATTGAGTTTGTACGATGAAGAACACATATAAAAATGAAGAACACATATAGAGGCAAAGGATATCGAGATGTCCTCAATATCAGTCAGAGCAAATGAGTTTTAGTAAGAATAAAGAGAGAGATATTATTGCACTTGTAGAATTGTGGGAGCAACATCAGTCCTTTACAAGGTAGGGCGAGTCCCCTTTATATAGGAGAGGGAACTTAGTAACAAATACATGTATATCTAATTTATGAAATATGGAGATGTGATGGTTTGACTCGACACCCCAGCATAGGCTAGGGATAGGCCGGTCCTGTCAGACTTAACTGCGTGTCTTGGGGGCTTCCCCCATTTGTCTTTATCTCGACCTTGAATCGGACCTCGACATGCCTCGAAGGGGTGGACTAAGTTGCGGCTTCATATCATCGGGGTCTTAAGATATCTTCTCGAGGTGGCTTCTTGTTCTCGGGGTCTCGAGGTACCTCCCCGAGATGGCTTGATGGCAGGAAATCGGACCCTCCGATTTTACCATGTACAGATAGTCTCCGCGTTTCTCAGAACAAAGCGATGGGAAACGGTTATGACCATTGACTCCTCGAGCTCCTCATGGCGATAATGCATTGGCAATCTGCATCGTGGCGCAATCTTTTGTGATAGATGGCATATCTCATAGACTCCTGCTCAATACTCTGCCACTTCCATTCTTCAAGGTAAAAAGTGCTGTCGTCGATTTGGTTTTTCAAGGATGCAATAATTGCATTCGTCGGTCAGTTTTCCAGAGCCTCGACGACCGTGTTGCTGCCCCCTATAAATGGGGTGCCTTGGAGTTGTTTTTCCTATCCCAGTATCTTCGTCGACATGCTTTGCCTATTCCTTCTTGTCATCTTCTTATACCTTTGAACATCATGCTTGGGGCTTATGGCCTCAAGACCGTTAGGAGGAATTCCCTTAATTTGTGCCATGGCCCTTCATCGGGACGTCCCTTTGTTGAGCATAAACGCATTGTCCCGCTATGGTCATTGGTATGCTGGTGTTTGCTGCTGCCGTTGGCCCGAGGTGGCGATGGATGGGGAATCGGTCTCCCCCTTATGTCGACAGTCGTTCGGATTATGCACCACTGCTCACTCTCCTACCCGGGCCTGGTGTGGCACCTCATCCTTAGGGATCTTTCTTTCCCGAGGGATAAGGTGGCCCTCTCGGTCGTTGAGGTTGAGGCCCGCCGAATATCCAACTTTTGGTTTTGGCGGGCTATGTCTCTTTTCTCTGCCTCCTCTGTGTCTCCTCCTTTTCATCTTCTCCATCTCCTCCGGCGGGAATCCCTTGAGGGATTGAGCTTGGAACCTAGAGGAGATGGAGGTCGAAGGGATCACCCTCGAGGGTGTGATGCTCGAGGATGCTGATACCGGAGATGCACCCTCGAGGGCGGACTGGGCTTCCGGGTTTCATCACATGTACATCCTTCCGTTCCTTCGCTGTAGGGGTAGACTCCCATAGGCCTTAGAAATTGTATGTAATGACCCTTCGAGGGCTTTTGTAAACGTATGTCATGACCCCTCAGGGGCTGTTGTACATGAAATTTTATGAACATGAATATATTCCTTTGGTTTTTGCCTTCGATTTTCGCCTTTTAATTTTGCCTAGTAATTGCACGTGTTCATGCCCCTCGAGGCCCTTTTGAACGCCTCTTTTTTGCTTCTCGACTGCTGGTGTTTGGCTGGGGTGCGAGCATTCTTTCAGTTCTTCTGTTGATCGACATGGCTCTCTTTCGCGATTGGAGCTCCTTGTATTAAGTGATGGCATGGAAAGCTTTACAAATTCTGGTTTCTCTTCGGTGGGGAACCTCAAGGCGGGATGCCATCCCGAGCTCGGAGATAATGCGGGCAGTTCCTTGAGTCTTGGGTTTTTGCCGGAGGATACTTTCGGGGTCGGATATCATCCCATTGGACTATATCGACGTCGTGTACTCCCCGGGGCTGACTCCGGGCAGGCGAAACATTGTCGTTTCTTATCACAGAAGTGGGGCGGCTTCGGCTTTTCGCAGGGCTTCACTATTTTGAGGTAGTTGTTCTCCTACTTTGGCATAGGGTTCCTTATTGTGCAAGAAGTGTTAGTGCGCGTCCTTGCTTTGCTCTGTTTAGTATTACCGTAGCCATGGCAACCACTCTGGGGGCGGCATGGTCGAGAGCGAAGAGTGTTGTTCCCGGCACTCGGGAGCTGAGGGATCTCGTTCTGATGAAGGTTTCTTTGATAAGAGGGGAGCATTTGGAGATGGTGAGAAAATACTGCGGATGGAGTGAGGGGGTAGAGCTGCAGGTGCTTCCTCCGGGAGAGAAATTTACGGATTCCGCTGACAGATTTTTGAGTGTATACCTATATCCTTTCGCGTTTGGCCCCCTCGACAGGGTCGTGCTTGATTTTTGCCTGAAGTATCGTGTTACTTTGGCGCAAATACATCCGTCGTTTTGGCAGGTACTGCTGATGATGAGGTTCTTTACAGAGAAGGACGATCTCGAATTTACGCTCGATCACCTCATCCGGCTGTATCGGCCATTTCATCATCAGGGCCTGCCAACCCTGAAGTGTCATTCATCCCCGCCGTCCGTTGTAGATGATGAAGATGAGGGGGGTCGAGAATGGGCCGGTTGGTTTGTCCGAGCCCGGACGGTCGACAGCATCGCCTCGGAGCTTTTATCGTTCCCCGAAAGGTGGAATTACACATGTGAGTGGAGCGTCCGGTGCTTTTTTAGGTTGTACCTATAGCGTAAGTTAGTTAAATAATGGTGCTTTTTACCTTGTTGCAGCAATTTCATGGACGCCAGGCGAAGTCTCTAATCTGCCCAGCTGGGTCCGGAGACTGGTGACCCATTCATCTTGCGACGAGCGTGGGTGGCGAGCTGTGCTCCGTGTAAGTTGGGAACCGAAATACCATGGTATGTGCATGTGCTGCCTTTGCCTCGGCCCTCATGTATTTGAGATAACATTTTTCCCCTTTTCTACTTGCATTGGATCTGTAGCTTGCAGGTATCGGGCAGTTCTTTGGGATGAGACAGTGTTCTTCCGAAGAGGGGAAGAAGTCGTTGACCTCTCTCCCCGCCCTTCGAGGCGATGGAGCTTCTAGTGGTGCTGACCATGCCAGTATCTCCAAGGAGAAGGCATTGTCTGAGTCTGCTGCCCCCGGGGTACCTGATTCTAGGTCACCGATGCCTTCGAGCGGACGTGCTTTGCCCGAGACCGGCTTTCCCGGGGGCGAAGGGACAGGATCAACAGGAGTATGCTATGACTTCGAGGAAGTCCGCCGGCTTCACTTCGTGGTGAGTTTAGGCGTAGTTTCCCTGTATTCCGCGTCCTTCGTTCATCATTGAGTTTTCCTTGTGCAGGTCTGTGACAGGCTGATGTCTGAGCTGGTCCGTCAAGGGGCCAAGTTTCAGAAAGTTCGGGATGAGGGGGAATCTCTTAGGCTAATTAGCGAGGAGAAGGAGGGCGAGTTGCTGCATTGGCGATGCGAAGCGTACAGGTGCTCGGATTATGAGAGTTATTTGATGGAGCAGGTAACTTTAGGCAGCCCAAGATTCGCTTTCTTTGGCCCTTTTAGGTTAACGCCCTTCTCTGTCAAATCGGCTGCAGAAAAAGACGGAGACCATGGAGCATCTTAAGTGCAATATTGATCGCGCCAGAAATGCTTGTGGCGAGCTAAGGGCTCAGGTCCAAGCTCATGTTTTAGAGGAGGCAAGTGCCTTGGCCAACGTTCCTGCCTTAGAAGTCCAACTGTGCTTGGCTCGAGATAATGCCAAAATCCAAGCAGATGTGACCGAGAAATTGGAATCCGAACTTTCGAAGACCAGGGCCGAGGTAATTGATGCCCGGGCTAGGGCGATGCTAAGACAAGCCAACGCTGATCAGGAGATGGCGATCCGTATGAAGGATGTCGCGGACGCTCAAGCCGAGCTGAAGCGAGCCCTTGACCGGGAGAAAAAGATTGAGGAATATGTCCGTTATAGATCCCGAAGGGAAGCACTCGAGGAGATTGGTGCGAGGGGAATTATTCTTTCCAATCAATTGGACCGAGCAAGGGGGGACGAGCGTGACGCGTGGTCATTTCTTGCCGACGGGGCGGGGAGTGAACCCGGCGAGCTATAGCTCTTCGGAACGGATCATAGATTGTGTCGTTTTGTTGCTTTGTTTTTGATATATGTAGAACATGTCCGTTTATGGAGAGTGTGTATATTCCCCCCTTTTCCTCTGTGTGCGTGAAATAAGAAGATACTTTGAAGCCTTACTTTTTCCACATCTCTTTCTGTTACCGTCCTCGACCAGGCCGGTTTCGATGTTTGGCAGGATCCTCATAGGTCCGGGATCAACCGGGCCAGCCCTTGGCTCCTGGGAGTGTTTCTTGATGTAAGCGAGCGTTGCGGTCCCTGCGCTTTGTTCGGCCGTTTAGATCCAGTCTCCGAGTCGCTTTGCGAGTCGAGCTGTTACGGGCCTTTAAGCTCTTCCCTGTTCATACGGGCGGGTGACGGTGGCCTTCTTTTCTTCGGGTCAAAATAACCTTATAAGCGGGCGACCCGAGGGCTCACTCAGCTGGCGATTGTGGCGTTTGTGCCGTGCCCTTAGGCATGCTGTATCTTTGTGCTTATTGTGGGTCCAGTCTCCGAGTCGCTTTGCGATTTTGGCTGTAATTGACCTTTACGCGTATTTCGATTTACCAAATGGGGTAGTGCTTCGCACGTGGTTTTTGTCGTTGAGACCTTTCCGTATGTGGCCCGGGGGCATGCTTAGTTAACTATTTTGGATCCGGTCTCCGAATCGAGTTACGATTCAAGCTCACTTTCATCCTCAAGTTGTCAATTTAGCTGGCGACAGTGGCTCTTACGCTTTTTGGTCGTGGAGACCTTTCAACATGTGGCTTGTAGGCTTGCTTAGTTAACTATTTTGGATCCGGTCTCCGAATCGAGTTACGATTCGAGCTCACTTTATTCCTCAAGTTGTCAATTTGGCTGGCGACAATGGCTCTTACGCTTTTCTGATCGTAGAGACCTTTTTATATGTGGCCCGTAGGCTTGCTTAGTTGGCAACAATGGCTCTTACGCTGTTTTTGCCCGTGGGCTTTTTGTAGGCTTTGTTTTCTGCTCGTTAAGGTCTTTTTGAAAGATTTTTTCCTGACCCGTCGTTGGTTCTAAAAGAACCTCGATTTCAAGTCGGCGATATTTCGAGCACCTCGGAAGGTTCATAGCCCGTTGTTTGCCTGTTGAGGGAAGCATGTTGTAACCGGTTCTTTTCGAAGTATATTTGAAGTAGTGGCCTGTAATTTTTTGTTTAGCGATGGTCGGGCGTCCCCGAGTCGCATTTTTTCGGCTGTATCAGCCGTTTTGACCGTAGTCATGTGTGTTTGGCCGTAGCCATTTTTGATCTCGAGTGATAGTTTAGGCGTCCAAATCGAGGGTATGCCCTTTCGAGATTCTTACAAATGCGACGCATAGCCTAAACTTCGAGATTTTCATAACTGTTGAGGTCTTACATTTGTCATGCCTGTTGAGGTCTTACATTTTGTCATGCCTGTTGAGGTCTTATAGTTCTTGGGTGATGTAGAATGGACCTGGTTATGCTGAGTCTGCCCGTTAAGGGTCTTACAGTTTCGGATTTTCCAACATATGGCGATTGACGATAGTCTCCAAGTCATCAAGTTGTTTAAGCGTGAAGACCGCTTCTTGTGAGCTCGGAGTTGCCTTGTAGGGGCTTTATGAGCCCGGAGTTTCGATCCTGAGATCGCGCGAGTGCCTAGTTGTAGGCATCGAGTCCCGAGTATTTCGGGATGCAGTCGATGGAGGGGGGGGGGGGGCCCTGCCGGGGATATACTTGAGATTTCTGTGTCCGGAGAATAAAATGCCGAGAAAACATCCTTTTATTGCTTGGTATAGATGTACATTATTTCGCAATCGTGAACTCGATCTGTGCATGCACGGCTTCTCGAACCGTTCTGGCCCAGCATATAATTCCCGACGGGGTTTCAGTCCGCCGTATCTGGGTCATTTCAAGGGGGGATGCTCTTAGAGGCAAACCATCGTTCGTTGCTGGGCTATCAGAATAAAGCCTGTGGCATCATCGAACCTTCTT